>NC_056743.1:268741832-268824332 GCF_019279795.1 Protopterus annectens
TAAGCTAATTTGTAGCTCAGACCCCATGTAAATTTTTTTTTTTACTATAGTACATGTTTTTTTAATAACTGGCAAGAAACTAACATCGAATGCTAATTATAATGACTAGCATTTGCTTATTGTACATGTCAGCTTAACATGGATGTGTCAGGTGGAAAAAGAAATACACGCACGTGCACACACACACACACACACACACACACACACACACACACACACACACACACACACACACACACACACACACACACACTTCTCAAAAAATGTCTCTTGTTGAAGTCTGTTAAAAGCTGCCAGTGCATACATATTCATTCTTCTATTGTATTTAGAGCTAATGTACAAAATCTGTCCTAGTAAACCTAAGAAAGAATGTTTATCACTTTACAGTTCTTGCTGCTTCTCCAAAAGAGAGTCAGCTGACCATACAATGGCCATGCTTTTTCCTTCTACTCAAGTCAGCAGGAAACACTGTTGCACAAGAGGAAACAAATGAGGATCATTTAAAAAAAAAAAAAAAAAAGACAATTCAACTCAACAGATGAGCAATAGAGTAGTAGGAACCATGCTTGTGTGAATGGAGGAGGACGGGGATAGTTTAAAAAAAAAGGAGAGAGTATTTCAGGGATTGGGGCACTCATAGTTGCACAAAGTTTCAAGGGTGTAGTGTTACACCTGATAAACAAGTTACTTTTCCCATGGTACATAAGCATCTTAGAGCAAAATACAAATGCATTTATGGTAGAACAGGCGTATTTATAAAGAATGTTAATAACACAGATGTTTCTCGATTATAAGGAACTACATGAAGTCTGGGAATGTGAAATTGACCAATAACCCCTGAAGTAAATATTAGAAACTACTACAGGAACATTAGCAGAAGGTGAAACAAGTCAGCCACAGGAAAATGGCAAGAAGGCTTGGGTTAATTTGTTGGGACTGGTATCCAGTGTTAGGGTAGCCAACAATGCTGTCATAATACCTTTATTAAAGGTAATGTTCATTCGTAAAACCAGTAAATGAGTCTGTAACTTTGAATAAATATCAAGAAAAAATTAGTCTCTTATAGCAGACTTTTAGGTAAGAATAGCTTCCAAAGCTAAGGATAAACATAAGGCATTTTTCAGTTATATCCACGGTCTTATGAGCAACACCCAACAATGTGCGGAATTAGTTATAGTTGGAACCTTTTATACTCAGCCAGAAGATATAGCAAATCTGCTGGCTGATAAATTCAGCTCAGATTTCACCTCCCCATCACCCCCAGTTCTCCCCCAAAGAAATACCCTTCACATTCCACCACCAATTATCACCAATGAAGAGGTAGCCACTGCACTCTCTAAAACTAAAATCACAGCTTTAATGGGGCCCAATGATATACCGTGTTGCCTCTTAAATAGCTTAAATTAGGACCTATCAGGTTCAATAGGATCTTTATTTAGCCACAGCTTCCAGACTAGCGTTGTTCCGATAGACAGAACAGCTGTGGTCATCTCTCTGCATAAGGGAGGACTATCAACTTACCTGGGACTTGCAAGTTCAACTAGTCTTTTTTTAAGGCCATGGAAAGAATAAACATGGGTTTGATAAATAATGACATAGGAAACCTCCAAACATGGCATCTGGCCCAATTTGGATTCATCAAGGGCAGGTCATGTCTACTAAATCTGGTGGACTTATTTGAGAAAGTCACTAAGGCCATGGGGTCTATACTACATGTTCAAAGAGTCAGTTTACCGAATGGCATTTTACATTAAAAATGACGTTCAGCGAATTGTTTTAGTGAGATCGGAAAATATGCTCTTTCCTCACTGTAGTGCAATCTCAGAGTTGGTATATGTAATTAGCGGAGGGTGTGGGGGGTGCAGCCATCCACAAGAGCAGGTTCGACGAACAGCATTTTCGATGCATTCACTGAACTGACTTTTCGGGCTTGTGATATAGACCCAAGGCCACGGATGAGGGCAAAACCACACATACT
Organism: Protopterus annectens; assembly: GCF_019279795.1. Classification (NCBI taxonomy): domain Eukaryota; kingdom Metazoa; phylum Chordata; order Ceratodontiformes; family Protopteridae; genus Protopterus; species Protopterus annectens. The sequence goes on from NC_056743.1 coordinate 268,743,811, forward strand.
GCCTACCTTGACCTGGCCAAGGCAGTTGATACAATTCTCCACTCACATATTATAAATAAACTCACAAAACTGGGCATAAATCCCAATGTCATCAGACAGATAAACAACTGACTCAAGGACAGGACACATGCGGTTAAACTGGGTGATTCATGTTCCAGCAAAAGGCCATTTACTAGTGGTGTGCCACAGGCTTAGTGACAGGACCACTCCAGTTCAGAATATACTTCTCAGATGCCAAGGCTGAAGTGGAAGGCCACTGGATGACAACGTTTGCAGATGCCTGCAATCTGAGGGCAATCACTGAATCCCCTGACAATGTAGATATCCTTCAGGAGGGTCTAAATCAGACAAATGATTGATATTAGAACCATGGCCTGAAACTAAATGCAAAGAATTGCATTATTGCACACTTCGGGAGATCAAATAAGCCTGCCAACTACAACATTAATTACATACCCATAAGAGTAAACTCAGAGGTGAGGGATCTAGGTACACAGCTAGACAGCAGCCTGAACATTGACTGTTATGTCTTTGCAGTGGGAAGGAAGTCCTATGTGGCACAACTTATAAGTAAAGGTTTGGTATCCAGATCCAGGGAGATTATAGTCCCACTGTACACAGTCCTCATAAGACCATTATTTGAGTACAATGCACCATTTGAAAAGTACTTGACTACGCACTTACAACAGCTGGACCGATCTCAGAGGTTCCTCACTAAGAAAATGCAGGGTGTTAACATGTCCTATGAAGATAGACTGAAAGCCCTTTCCCATTTACTCTGTCTCCTATTGACTATTAAGGGGTAACCTGAGCTTGCCCTGCAAGTCACTAACAAAGCCAGCCTTGATGGAGCTGCTACATATCTGCAAGACAAACAGTCTGAGGGTCACCCATTCTAGGGATCTGAATTTAGTCAGTGAATCAAACAGAACATGCTGGAGAGACAGATATGTATCAGAGATAGCCCCTTCTTTGGAATTGGCTTCCTATTCACATTAAGCAGAGTTCTTCCCTGGCCCTCTTCAAGACCAGCAGTAGAGGATGAGACATTACTATGGGCTTGGAAGGTTCTTTCCTTTAGACAGCTGTGAAACCAGCAGATAGTATTACCTCCAAAGTCCAGTCCTTTGAGTTTGTTGAGAAGGGTATGGTCGACTGTTTCAAAAGCCTTTGTCATGTCAACAAAGAGACCTGCAGTAATAAGTCCCTTATTCTGGTTGCAATAAATGGTATCATTGGCTATTACTAGGGTATTAAAGGTACTGAAGGCATCACATAGCAGGCCATAGTTGTTGATATGCTTCAGTAGTAGTTGTATAAAAGTTTTTGAAATATTTTGGTAATAGGGCACAGGGGAGATACAAGTCTTTAATCCCCCAACCTATTACGAGAAGTGACTTTTGATGGACAGATTATATCTCTATGTTTGAATGGCGGGGGGACAGTGCCTAAAGTGAGAGACAAGTTAGCTACAAGCCTTAGAAAGGCAGGATGAAGACTGTTGGATTTAAATCCTGAATTTCTGAGTTTGAGCAGCAGGGACTTTGTCCGTTTTACTGAAATTTCAGAGAAGTGAAAGGCTGCTACATAACAAGCTAAGAGGTACAGATCAGGGGATGACAGTTCTTGTTCTTCATTGGTGGGGGGGGAGTAAATTGTTGGAAATGCTTTAGTTATGTCAGTTATAGGGGACTGCAAAAAGTGAGCATAATCGTTGGGAATAGTGGAATGATTCAATGTTAAGGGCTCACTCTTGGTAGCTAAAGAGTCATTTAATGCCCTTAAGTGTTTTATTTATTTGCATATCTGATTGAGTCTAGATCAATTTGCCTCCTGTTTCTGCATAAAATACTTGACTTTTGCAATAGAAGTCATTTGTTTTTTCTTTAAAGTCAGAAAAGTCTGGGATATCTGTGTATTACTGGGATTTCTTTTCTGGTTCTTCCAGGCTGAATCGCTGGCTTTAATTTTGTTTTTAATATCCAGTAAAAGTCATGGGCTACTCTATGACCTACCTGAAGATTCTTAAGCAGCACAAAAAAAGATAAACTCAAGTTAGTCAAGAAAGCAATTTCACACATAATTTCAAAGGGATGCCCAGTGATAACACAAGTTTGTAATTCATAAAATGACAATCAAAAGTTAGACCTTATAGTTGTAGTGAGATGTGCTACCCTTATTTGCTTTTCTTGGAGAACTCATTTAAACTGAATGATTTTAGAAATGGAATTATCTTACACATTTTTCTGAAGCAGACTCTAGCTACATCCTTCAGCAGAAGTAATGCATGCTATATTTTCTACCATTACTTACGATTTATGAAGTTTTAATTAGTAAAACATTTTCACACAAGATCATTGGTAAATGTATTGTTTCATTCTTTTGTTTGCAACGACAGAAGAGCAGTAAGAAGCTTGGCATTATGTACCTCATTCTTTTCTTCTATGTTTGTAATCATTACAATGACAGGGGAATGCTGCTGCCACACCATATTCCAGAAATCGATGACAGTATTTACTGTGGGTCCCTGAGTAGCAATATATACTTTTTCCTCTTCTCCATAGCCCTGTGAAGAGCAAATACGCCATCATTAGAAGACCTTCATACATTTATAATCAGCTATTGTATATGTGTGTGCATGCATTTGTATATATGTATATGTATATATATATATATATATATATATATATATACACACACACACACACACACACACACACACACACACACACACACACACACACACGTGTATATATATATATATATATATATATATATATATATATATATATATATATATACATTTTGGTGTATACATTTTTTACAGGCCTAATTACAATGTAAAGTCAAGAAAAGTACATTTCAGAAAGTTTTTTTTTTAAATTTAAGATTGACAATTAATGATTTCCAGGAAATAAACTGACATTTATTACAGCAGTCAATGTATCTTTTCAGAAAGTCTGTTTGAGTTGCATAATCATAGAATATTAGGACATAAAGATCAATATATCAAATACCTAAACAAGTGAATGATGACAAAGTGTTATTGTATACAACGAAATTAAAACGAAAAATTTCACACTGAAATTAGACATAAAGGAAGACTTTAAGAATGAGGAACAAAGATTGAAATAAACAGTCTATTGGTTTGTGGCCATCTCCATTGTGAAGCTTAATCTGTAGTGGTGAACACCCCCTTGTGACACTGAGTTACAAGTATAAGACAGGGAATCACACTGCACTGCTATACAACGTATTAGTCTGTTGTGGGAACCATCTTTTTCTTTGGATACACAAGCAGATTGCCAGAAGGAGTTTCCAAAAAATAATTTTTAAACCTTGAACTGGGACTTCTTTTATTCTGCTTAGTCCAGAATGTTGGCAAATGTAAGTATACATTTACATAAAACTGAGTACTTGTTTTAAACCTATAAAACTATAGTAACCACCAGTTATTCAGTGCTAAATATCATTCTTTTAGAAATTTGTGACTCCACACTGTCTTAAAACTGCAAACATTTAAGCAGGATTTGGGAAATAAAACTTTAAATGTGTGAAATGTTTTGTTTTGCCTTAAAAAAATTACAAATGGGCAAGTTTCCTTGAACGCCTTCCTATAACCCACTACTTAAATCCAAACTTCTGTATCTTGGATAAGTGTTTTCCAAATATAAAACAATTTCAAACTTGATACCTGTCTATCTGGGTTCACTACATATGACTGAAAGTTCATATGACCGAAAACTCATTTGACTGAAAAACAGCACTGGCAGGTATATGCCCTGTTCCCCAGTGTAGTGCGACCCAGGAGTGAGAATATATTGTAGGGGGGTGTGGGGGGCATTGCCCCCACATTTTGCAACCAGTTTTTACTGATGTTGTATGTTTTAATGCATTTTTAATGGATATACATGTATATAATAGTGCATAAACTGCAGTTATGTGGGGGGCATCCCCCAGTCTGGGGGGCTGTGCCCCCCACACCCCCCAACAATATATTCTCACTCCAGGGTCGCGCTACAGTGGGGAACAGGGCATATACCTTGCCAGTGCTGTTTTTCGGTTAAATGAGTTTTTGGTCAAATGAACTTTCGGTCATTTGGTCTCAGTCAAATGGGCTTCAGTCATAAGAAAATTCATTCATATGTAGTGAACCCGTCTATCTATATACGCATACATATTTCAAACTTTATAGCTGTCTATATACACATACATATACAATCTATGAATTTACATATGCTTAAACTGGTATATCGATGATGTCCAAGCAATGCATTTTTCTCTCTGTTTTATCGAATGTCAGAACAGGGATCATTATTGTTCTAGACACTATGTTACATTTACATGCATAATAAACAGCCATGGGGAAACAAGAAGATATGTAATACAGTGAGTACTATAATTAAACTGACAAATGTTTTCAATTTTGTTGGAATTAAATGTTTAAAATGTCAAATAAAGGTTATGTTCTTGCAGCTGATGAAAGAGCACAGGGAAAAATGTACAGTGTTGTTGCTGTCATCCATAATTTTGTACAATCTGTGTTTTCTTAATAATCACCTACCATTTTCTCTTAAGACATTAAGGGCATCTTGTAAGTCTGGTTTAAGCCAAAGCAGATGCCAATCCCTCCAAATAGCATTGGTACCATATTTATTTTAATGTCATCTGTTTCATCTGTTTGGAGGAATTGTTGGTGTATCGGAGTCTACAAGCATTACTTCATTATTTATCCTATGTCATTCCTCATACTACATTTTAAATTTGCAGTATGTGGTATCATGGGTGGAACTTAATAGAATGGAAGACATTGATAATAGTGTGAAAAAAACATGCCTAGTGATTGCATTAAATAGTTAGAGTTCTTTATTTATTTACATTAACATCTTTTGTGTTCCTAGATTAAGAGATGACCATTCTATCTCTATCGGCAGCTCTTAACTGATTAAGAATCTGTCAGTAATTAAAAACACTGGATTTAACTCAAGCTCAGTTTTTAATCAGAATTCATTCAACCAATCCAGAAAAGTGGCTCAAAGAATCATGCATACAGAGCACATCATCTGCATTTAGTTTTTATTAGGATGTGGGTGGTCTTTGCTTCATGCTCATTAGTCTCTCTTAAAAACAATAAAAGTAATCTTATCTGAATACACAATAGGAAACCCTTACACAGGATGGCTCCCTGTTGTAGAAGAAGTAGTAGTCCACAAAAATCCACAAAAACTGACAGGCCAAAGAAGAGCCATAAAGACGACAAAGTGGACTACTGAGGATCAGAAAGAAATTATGTATTGTTACTCTTATGTAAAAAGCATAGAATTTATAGACACAAGATATACTAAATGATTAAGAGGGAAATTAGAGGAAAGAAAAATACTTCCACAAGAAAAACTGTCAGAAGCTTCAAATAAAAATTTGTATTCATTAATGTAACAGATTTGTGAAAAACATTATATAGATCAAGACACTCTGATCTGTTTAGAAAAAGAAGCATCTGAGGAAGTGTGAAAATATAAACAGCAAAACCTACAGATTTTTGAGAAGTATAAAAAAGAAATATGGACATGGGAAAAAGATAGATTTGGTATGTTGCAATATTTATGCAAAAGAGAAAGCCAAATTAATCAATATAAAGAAGGCAGCCCCAAAGATATTCAAACAGAAATATAGGCAAAGGCATCCAGATATGGAAAATTTCACAATAAAAATATATGTTACAAAGAGGGAATGTAGAAAAGAAGATTAGTAAAGTAGAAGTTAAAAAATAGAAGTTGAAGTTATGGAGTGCCTGCGAAGTGAATGATTTGGTCTGGAAGGTCTAACTCAGGTTACATCATAGCATGATCCAGTGAGCCCCAAAGTAAGGAGAAGCAAGAAGATCAGGAAACATCTGAAGAAGAAATATGGATATGGGAAAGAAAATGATATTTAATATGGTGTAATATTTATGCAAATGAGAAAGCAAAACTAACCAATACAAAAAGAGCAGCACCAAAGATATTTGAAGAGAAATACAGGCAAAAGGATCTGGACATGCAAAACTTTACAACGCAAAAAATAAGATAAAGAGAAAAAGTAGAAAAGGTGATTAGTAATGGAGAAGTTAAAGAAATGGAAACTGAGGTTATGGATTACCTGCAAAGTGAAGGCTGCAGTATAAAAAATCTAATTCAGAAAGCACCACAACAGGATAGAGCAATGGATATCCAAATTAAGGGGAAACCACTAGAATGGGAAGCAATTGGTCAGGAGCCATATGAAGACATTTTGGAGCCTTCCACAGGAAACCAGTATAAATATTCACTTGAAGCTGGACAGCAAGGGAAGGAACAGGAAACTGTGGAAACTCTGATGCAGTCAATGTTGAGTAGTGATAGGCCAGTGAGTTCCCATACAACAGAGCAATGGATGGCACAGGATGAAATTGAAGAGAATGTGCCACAAGAAGATGCTTGGAAGATGCTATAAAACTTTCTATAGAATACCCAATTAGTTGTCTGTCAGGGGCCAGAATCCCCCATATCACACATGCACTCAAGTCTCTCAACAACAGGTACTGTTATGACTCTGTCACAGTCCATGTTGGTGTGAAAGACTTGAGATGTACCTCCCTGGACTATATGAAGAAAGACATGATTGAACTCGCTGAATGTGTGTCCCAGGCAGGTATGTCCCTAGCCTTAAGCAGCATTCTACCATCACCCAGAAGCTTCAATACAAACAGAAAATGATTGACTTTAACAACTGGCTTAGTTTATGGTGTCATTCCAGGGGTATCCAGTACCGGACAGCCTGGGAAGATATGATCAACAGACCATGATGCTTTGCCAGAGATGGTCTGCATCTCTCTCACTTGGGCCTCAGGCTTCTGGCAAAGGTACTTGCCTCCCCTATAGTGCCTTTTTTTTTTTTTAGAAAAAGTGACGTGGTTAAAACTACCAACATAAAAATTTCAACAAAACCCAAATTAAAGGTCATGCTGCTAAATGCTAGGAGTCTAAACATGAAACTGCATTCATTGCAAGCATTCTTATCCCTGGAAAATGCTGACATCTGTGCAGTCACAGAAACCTGGTTCAGAGCTGCAGAGGGCACCCCAGCCATACCTGGTTACTCATACTGTCATACATTCAGACCCCAAACTGTGGGTAGTAAAGCCACGGCAGGTGGCGTTTCAATATATATTAAAGACATACACACCTCCAGGCTGGTCAAACAGTATGACACACAGCAGACACTGCAGGTGCAGTTAACCATTGACAAGACCCCTATACAAATCATAGCTAGCTATTGGCCCCCAAATCTGACCCAAGATGCCCAAACTGCCTATCTAGACCTCTTCAAATCTATCAAGATTAAACCTTTTACCCTGATCCTGGGTGACTTTAACTACCCAAACATAGACTGGAAGAACTACTCATGCCAGAACACCAGTGCCCAGAGATTCCTCGATTTTGTCAAGGCAAATACTTTGGAACAGCTAGTTGATACCCCCACAAGAGGTGATAATATCTTGGACTTGGTAATAACCAACATAAGTAACCACTGCAGCATCCCTGCAGTATCATCCTCCCTTGTAAGATCCAACCATAAAGCAGTCATGTTTGAAGTCACCATCTCCCCTGACCCCCTCCAGCTAGAGTCAAACAAACTTTTCCAAAGCTGATTACAGCCTCCTGAGGGATGGTTTAAACAACTTCACAGCCCCCTCTCCCTCTCTAGGAACTGGCACCAGTATCCAAAACTATACCAGATTACTATACGAACATTTATATAGATGCATGGCATCAGGAATACCTGACAGTACCAAATCATCCTCCGCAAGGAAGAGTAAACCTGTCTGGTGGACATCTGCAATAAATAAACTCTATAACAAAAGAAAGAAATTGCTGTCCAGGACCAAGGAGGAGCAGGTGCCCAATTGGAGTCAATCTCTCCTTAACCTAAACAAGCAAATAAGAGCACTAGTGAAATCCTCCAGAGCAAACTTCGAATCCAAATTGGCCACATCTACTAGAGACAATCACAAGGCCTTCTTCACATATGTCCATAATCTCAAAGGTAGCACCCAGATCTCTTCAGAACTGGTGGTCATGGACACCACATATACAAATGCCGTAGATATAGCAAACTTGCTGGCTGACAGATTCAGCACAAATTTCACCCCTCTGCCCCCCCCATCAGTAAATCAGGACATTCCCAGTACCTAACCACTTTCCCTTATATCTAGGGATCAAGGTCATTGCTGCTCTCTCAAAGGCAAAAATTACAGCCTCCATGGGACCCAATAACTATCCAGGCTGCATCCTACATGAACTCAGACAGGAACTTGCAGTACCATTAGGCACCCTATTCAACCAAAGCCTGAGTACCAGCTTTGTCCCATCTGAGTGGAGGACAGCCACTGTCATCCCTTTACATAAAGGTGGAGCGTCCACCGATCTGGGAAATTATAGACCCATCAGCCTAACTAGCATGATCTGCAAGGCCATGGAATGGATTATCATGCAACTCATTAACAAGGACCTTGGCAACCTCCAAACACTCGATCCCACACAGTTTGGCTTTGTCAAGAGGAGGTCATGTCTGTTAAATCTGGTCAACTTTTTTGAGACAGTCACCAAAGCCATGGATGAGGGGAAGACAGTGCAGACCACCTACCATGACCTGGCCAAAGCCTTCGATACTATTCCCCACTTGGGCATAATAGATAAACTCTCTCAACTAGGCATCAATCTATATGTTACCAGATGGGTAGCTAACTGGCTCACTGACAGAACCCACCTAGTCAAAATAGGGGAAGCCACCTCAAGCAGTAGATCCGTACTGAGTGGCATACCCCAGGGTTCGGTCTTGGGGTCTCTTTTACTTGGGATATACATTTCTGAGGTGCCAGCCAAAACCAGTGGGCTACGGCTGACCAAGTTTGCAGATGACTGCAGGCTGGTAGCGGTCATCAATTCCCCTAGTGACGTGGACATCCTCTAAGAGGGTCTCACCAAAACAAATGACTGGTGCCAGAAACATGACCTCAAGCTGAATACAAAAAAATACATCATCATCCCCTTTGGGGATAGTGATGTCCCCACAAATTATCACATTAATAACATCCTAAGCACACAGTCAGTTGTGAGGGATTTGGGCACCCAGATTGATAGCAACCTGACTTTTGACCACCATGTTGTTTCTATTATATGGAAAGCTTTCTACATGGCCCACCTCATAAGTAAGGGTATCTCATCCAGGGACAAGGGGGTCATAACATCCCTATACTCTTCCCTTATAAGGCCCATTATTGAGTACAACACCCCATTTGGCATGTACCTTATAAAGCACATGCAGCAAGCTGGAGAGACCACAGAGGTTCCTCACCAGGAGATCCAGGGCCTCAAAAATCTACCATACACAGATAGGCTAAAAGCCCTATCCTTCTACTCTGTTTCATAGAGAATCCTCAGAGGTGACCTCTGTCTAGCATACAGGGTGATCTTGGACACTGCCTTGATGGAACTGCTGCATATCTGCAAGTCAAGCTCCCCTCGAGCAACCCATACACGTGGCCTCAACCTGGTCTGTGACATCAATAGGACTTGTTGGTGGGACAGATTTATGTTCCAGAGACTCTCCTATCTATGGAATAGACTCCCTTTCCACGTCAAGCAGAGTACCTCTTTACCCCTTTTTAAGCGCAACCTGGATAACTGGATGGGAAATAGAAAATACATCCCTGGGATTCCACCCGTGTCCCTACTGGACAGGGGCATCGGGTGCTGATTTGTTTATGCATGGGCTAAACTCTTGGCTGGGCTTATGAGGGCCTCTGGGTCAATATCCTAGTAATGTCCTATGATCCTATGGAAAACAAAAAACGTGCCCTTAGTTTAGAAGAAAATGAACTAAGAGAAGAGTTGCTTGATTTAATAGACATAGACAGACATACTAAGACAATAAAAGAAATAGACTGCAGAAGGTCAACAAAACCCAAAAAGTCAGAAGTTTGATAAAACAAATGAATGCAGTAATTAGGACTGTCCATAGGGATCCATGTGATATAACAGAAGTAAACAGGATATATTACTGTGCAGCAAAATTAATAACTGATAAAGTTCTACCACAAGAACATAGGGTAGTGAGGGAAAGGAAGGGGAGAAATTGAATACCATCTTGGAAGTATCAAATAGAGAAAATTATAAAGAAATTAAGAAGTGTCACTGTTGGAAGAATATAGAAGAGGGAACAGATGAACAAAAATACTAAGACAGGCAGACATGATAAAAGCAATGCACAGTATTAGAACTGACCAGGATCTATCATGTACTATCGCAAATAAACTAAAAATCTCAGCACAGGTGGAAAAACTTAGAAGATACGCAGACAAATGTAAAGGAAAAGTACAAAATAAGCAATTTATTGATGAGAAACAAAGTAAAAGAAATTGAAAGACTGCCAAAAAAAGAAGAAATAATACATTTTGGAGAAGTATCTATGAAGATCCTGTGGAACATAACAAAGATGCTAAATAAACAGAAGTAAAAGAAGGAAGATTAAAGGTATAGGATGTGAAATGGGATGAAGTAACGGCCAGAGAGATTAAAACAAAGTTAAAGAAAAGCCTCTAATTGGAAAACCCCAAGCCCAGATGCAGTACCTAACTTTTGGTTAAAAGTATTAACATTTCTGAATGAAGATTTAGCCATGAGTAAGAACTATTTATATGCGCACCCCGAACAGACAGTAACCTGGCTAAGAATAGGAATAAGAATGCTCCTACCTGAGAGTGAACCTGCAAGCTACCCTAAAATTATAGGCCGATAACTTGCCTTCCAGTGATGTATAAACTATACACCGGAACAGATGCCAACAGAGTTTACAGTCATTTAGAAGAAAACTCAGTTATGGCAGTAAAACAAAAGGGCAGTAAAAGAAAGTCATATGGAACAAAGGATCATTTGTTGTTAAATAAAGTCATAGTGGAGAATTGTAAAAAGGGGAAGAGTCTAAGTATGACATAGATGACTACAAAAAAGCATTTGATAGCATCCCACAACAATGGATAAAAGAGTGCTTAAAAATGTATAAGATACACCCTACACCAATCGATCGACTACATTACAGCGACCATGAAAGAGTGGCAGACCACTTTGCAACTAAGCCAGGATAAAGAACAAATTATTATCCCAGGGATAAAAATTCAAAGGGGGATATTCCAGGGTGACTCTCTGAAAACAACAAAGTGTAAAGACATCTCATCTTTTCTTTGTTGATGATTTAAAACTGTATAGCTCAATAGCTCATTAGATGAGAAACTGAAAGTACAACTGCAAGTGTCAAAACTTTTTTAGATGATATAAGAATGTCGTTTGGTCTTGATAACTGTGCAAAAGGAACCTTTAAAGCAGGAAAATGTTAGTTTGGGACAAGAATGTGATATAAAAGTGCTTGATCAAGAGGGAGTATATAAATATTTGGGAATTGATGAAGGATCAACAATAAAATATGAACAAATGCGAATAAAACTTAGTAAGGAATACTTTAGAAGATTTAAGTTAATCCTGAGAACAGCGTTGACATCTAGGAACAAAATCCAAGTTATAAACCAATTTGCTCTTCCTGTCCTAACTTACAGTTTTGGAGTGATTGACTGGCCCCAAAATGTGTTGGATAGATTAGATAGGAAAACAAGAAGGATGTTTCATGCTCACCAAATGATTTATAAAAATCAGTGCGTACCAAGATTATATATTCCCTGTTTCAAAGTAGGGATGGGCCTCCTTGAAAGTGATTACATATATAGATCTGCAATTGTGGGACTCCACACATATCTGCTGACCTCACAAGACCCAACCATAGTGAAAGTTGTGAAACATGGGGAGAATAAATCTAAAATGACTTCTCTGCTTAATCTAGCAGAAGCATATCAGTGTCAATCAGGAATTCAAATCAAACCAGAAGTAGATAAAAATCAGGCAGCAACTGAATGTGCCAAAACACAAAATAAAGAATATAAGGTGAAGGACCAGATGAGAAGGCAAGAAATGTGCAAAATGCATGAATATAGTTGCAAGTATAGAAAACCTCCATTTTCTCATGTTGATCTGGATCGAACACAGGAATGGTTAAGGAGAGGTGAATTAAAACCAAGAGACGAAAGGTTAATATTGGCGGCCCAAGAGAGTGGACTACTTACACATTGGTTTACAAAGTCCAAAGAACGTGTGAGAGAAATGTACAAATGCAGGTTTTGTAAAACACAATTAGAAACCGTTCTACACCTCGTTGCTGGTTGTGACATACTAATGGCAGAAGGACTGTATACTGAAAGGCATAATAATGTAGCAAGTCTGTTGTACTGGGGATTGGGCAAACATAATGGTACTGAAGTGGTTGAAAAACATTTGAAACGTGCGCCACAAAGCGTCATAGAAAATGAAGAAGTCTACATCACATGGGATCACCCATTACCAACAGTTCAAAAGACAGATGCTAGAAAATCGGATGTAGTGGTCCATGAAAAGAAGACAAAATTAGTATTGATCATTGAAATTGCCACACCCATTGATTACAGTGTCTTGCATAAAGAGAGGCACCAAGTCATAAAATATCAGGATATGTAAGGAGAAATGAGAGCAATGTGGAAGAAAGTTCCCCAGACAGTTCCAATAGTAGTAGGAGCAACAGGTCTTACAAAAAATAATCTACAATAGTATTTAGATATATTACCAATCCATGTAACCCCATACGAATTGCAGAAGGAGTCATTACTGGGCACATTGCAGGTGCTGCAAAAAGCACTTCTGGCTGACATCAAAGATTGAAACAATACTAATTTCATGAACTTTTATCATACTTTGACTTAGGAATGGGGTCCATTCCTGTCATGGTATTAGAACCCCAAAGGATTTGGAGAAATTAAAAAAAGGCCATAGTATTTTTAAGCAAGCACTCAATTTTGGCCATTTGCAAAATGTCTCCTTTGCTGTTTGAATATCAGTTACTTCTCTCTTTTGCCAGAACTATTTATTTAAAAATTAAATCTGATGTTTAGTGCAAATGTATCTTTCAGTTTTTTTGTGTTTTATATACCTGTGAAAATAGACTTGCTGCATCAACATTTGGAGCAATTCAATATTGTTCATCAAATTATGCATTAAAATTATTAAAAAAATGTTTTCAGTGCTGTCTCACATATAATGCTATTAAATATGTATAAAACATAAAAATGAAAAGAGAACTAGCTATCTAACAATGCTGTAGACAATATTCACTCAGACTTTACAACTCTGTTAAACATTTTTGCCACATTTTTTAATTTACAGGCCTCATACTACATAATACTATCTCAGAGGTGAAACTTGATGCCCACCTATTTTCATTGGAAACCCCTGTTTGGGTCAAAAGACCTTGTACATAACTTGCTTTAATTCCACCCGTGTTTCTTGGACTATGAATCACTACAAGACTGCCCAAATCATCTTTCCTCGAACCTTGTCGTATGCTTTCTGCAAGTCTAGCAATGCCCAGGATGGATGATTTCCTCATCTCTAGCTTCTCCACCATCAGTCTTACTGTAAACATCAAGTCAGTTGTTTTCTATCCTGATCTGAATCTGCTCTGCTCATCTCCCATCTTGCTTTCTAATACCCTGCATTTTCATTTCTCAATCACCCTCTCCAGAGTATTCATGCTATGTGACTGGATTTAAGTACCACTACACTGCCCAGAGTTGTGAATGTCTCCTTTGTTCTTGCACACTTGCACTCAGATGCTTATTTTTCCACCATCTGGGATATGCCTAGCTGTTCATACTGCTATAATTACCTGCTGAAGCCATTTCTTCCCTGACTTACACATCTTTTTCACATCTGCCATGGCTTCATCTGAGCCTGCTGCTTTCCCTGACTTAATCTTTCCTAGTGCTTTACTTACTACTTCTCAGGTGGGCTCATCTTCCTTTTTCATCTTAGGCCATGTTTGGGGGCAGCACACCTACTGTGGAATTTTCTTCAGCCAGAAATTTGGAAGTATTCCTTCCATCTGCCTTTGATATCTTGTGGACTGGTAAGCAGGTTGTTGCTGATATCCTTTAGGAATGATGCCTAATGATCCACCGTCTTTATATTTTTGCCTTCCCCTTGCAAACAGAGAGTTGCTTTGTGTCACCTGCTGCTTTCCAGAAGTTGGCAGAGTGCTTCTGATAGCTTGTAATGACTCTTTTAGTTTCTTTTAGTGAACTGGTATTCCTTCTTAGACCAGTTCATCTTTTCTATCTCCCACTTTCTACTGCATTCCTTTCTTTTGATAACTTCCTGGATTCTGCATTCCACTGCCAGCTTTCCTTAGGTACCTTATTTACACAGCTGGCTTGGCTGTATATCTGTTCTATAGGCTTCACACATGCTGCTTTGAGATGTTGCCATTCTTCTTCTTCATCGACTCCACCTATTTCCTCTTCTTCCTGAGGTACTACATTCATGAGTACATTCTTGAACTTTTGTGCTTTCACTCCACTCAGTTTCCAGGTCTGCAGTCTAATCTCTACTAACCTTAAAGCATACTCTGACCCACTGCTTGCAACTGATTGTGACCACCAGTGGATTTATTCTTGTTGCCTCCCCCATATTGACTCGGGCAGTCCTGTTATGAGCATTCAAGTCCAACATTATCAGCACCAGCTACTGTTGCCCTGCTTTATCTAGTAGATCCTGCATCCACTGCCTGAATGTGCTCTTCTCCACCATAACAACCTGACAGTGAACCTAAATTCAGTCTCTAATCCTTAGTTCATGCTTGGCAGTTTGACTGATTTTTACATGTAGCTTTCACTCATCTCAGCTATCTCACATAAACCAGGCTGGGATACTGGACAATGACTGACCAGTAGCTTACTGACCCTCCCCAGGTCCCCCGGGCTTTATGATGGGCACATACTGGACAACAGAAGCAACAGACCACTCCCACTTTTAGTATGGGTCCTTGTAACAGGTTGAGGTAGGATAGGTGCTGAACCTTCTTTTCACTGGCAAATACCCATGCCTGCTTTTGGCAACATTAGTCAAAGTGACCAAATCACCTACAGCCAAATTGTACACTGTCAAGAGGCTAGCCCTGATATGGCAAGAGTAGAGTAGTCTCTGAAATAATCTAGAATATGACTCAGTAGTGGATTAAGCTGTTCTTGTATAAATTGTGGTGTCTGTGTGTGTGTGTGTGTGTGTGTGTGTGTGTGTGTGTGTGTGTGTGTGTGTGTGTGTGTGTGTGTGTGTGTGTGTGTGTGTGTGTGTGTGTGTGTGTGTGTGTGTGTGTGTGTGTGTGTGTGTGAGTAAATCAGTAACAGTACTAATTACTGGTCTAAAGGACCAAGTTCTTTGATCCTAAACAGCATTAGTATATCATATGTGCATGGAATTCTGGGAAATTCAAATCATAACACTTTAGACATTGCTTTGCTAACTATACCATCTATGAAAGCATCTTCACAATATCTACCTGTTTTTGTTTTAAAGCATTCAGTAGGATTTATTTTTATTTTATTTATTATTTGTTGACTGGGTTAGCACCACTACTAATGAAACTCTTCATATGTTTTAGTATGAATAAAATTTGCACATTTGATTTTTAAACCATGTTTTAAGCACCTTTACTGAATTATCACTTGTGACATTGGCAAGCTTATATAAAAGTAATCAACCATTTTAACAAGTTCACATATACAAACATTATATATCACATATATTGCTCGATATAATATAATCAATCCAACATCATACAACTTGTTCAGTTCCTGCTTTCTTTTAAACCTCATTCCCCCTCCAAAACATTTTTCTGTATCTATTGGTACTGCAATTTCCATTTTTTTTTCTATCTAATTTACTCCTACCATTTCTAAAGATCCCACTTCCTCTTTTTTATCTATGTTACAAAATTCACTACTTCAGGTATGGTTGGTTTACACTTTTATTTCCATTTTCTAGTAACTGCTTTGTTTTACAGCCACCAGAATTAAATAAACTTAATGACTTACTATGTTTAGGCAATTCAGATTCTGTATTGCAGCTCAGAAAATGATTTACTTAGTTATACTCAGCTGCTCACCTAGTATTCTTGACAGAGTATTCTGTATGGGATTTTTAAGGTCTGCCAACTCATTTCACTCCTAGAACATACTTTCCCAGGTTCATATTTCTTCCCTATTACAGCTCCAACATTTGCCATCTACCCGAGGAAAAGTTCTTTCAAGTCTCCCTGGAGTATGAAAGCAACTATGCAAACACTTCCAGACAAAAATCCTAAATCTTTACATTTTGTTGCATATTTGGGAGCCATGCATATGTCATTTTAATGTCTTTGAATTGCTTATCTAATCTCTCTTTCCAGTCTTTTCTGACCTCTGATTGTCTCCTATAGTTCATCGTCATTAGCCTGCTTTTCTCATTTTCTACATGGGGGTCAGGGAATTGTGTTAACTGCCGCCATCTCTCTCGATTCAGTGCCACACTCCTGAATTTTATAACAATCATGCCTGACAGTTGCAGATCTTCCTTCACACAAGCCATCCACTTCTTTGCTGGACATCCTCGTTTCTTCTTACCTTCTTCCTGTCTGTCCCAAATCTTCTTCACCAGATTGTCTTCTGCTTTTCTGTACATATGTCCAAACCACCATAATCTGTTCTCTTTGATCTTTTCTGCAACTGTAGCTACTTTGGCTTCCGCTCTTATGTCCTCATTTCTTCATCTGTCCCACAGTGTGCATCCTACTACCCTTCTCAGCCACTTTATTTCCGTCACCTCTAGCTTCTTCATCTGCTCTGCCTTTACTGCCCAGGTTTCTGTACCATACAGTAGTACTGGTCACACCACTGACTTGTACACCTTACTTTTCAGCTTCTTTGGCATTCTTCTGTCATAGACTACAACTGATACTCTATGCCAGTTGGCTGCGGCCCCGCTGATTCTAGCTTTGACCTTTTCATTCAGACTTCCCTTCTCTTCAACCACCCCTCCTAGATACTTGAAACTATTTACCTGTTCCACTATCTTCCCTTCTATCTCAGTTCTCAGCTTCGTCTGATTTCCCAGTTTGCTGCCATTACCACTGTCTTATCTATGCTTAGTTTCATCCCATGTGCCTTCAGTTTTGCATTCCATTCCTCTATCCTTTGCTGAAGTTCTTGCTTAGAGTCTGCCTGTAATGCCACATCATCTGCATACAGTAAGGTTGTTATGTCCTGTCCAACTTGTTTGCTAATGTAGTTCATCACCAGTATGAACAGCAGTGGTCTCAGAGGTAAACCCTGGGTGTACATCCACTTCCACTGGGAACCCCTCTGTGAGACCAAATACTGTTTGTACTTGAGTCATTGGGTCCTTGTACACAGCCTGCACTAATTCTACCAATGTTTCTGGGACTTCAAACCACCGCTGTACTGCCCAGATCAGCTTTCTTGGGACCTTTTTATATGCTTTCTCCAAGTCTAGGAATGTCCAGTTGGACTCTTTCCTCATTTCTAGCTTCTTCTCAACTATCTGTCTCAATGCAAACATTGGGTCAGTTGTGCTGCATCCTGATCTGACTCCGAACTGCTCATCTCCTACCTTACATTCTACTACTCTGCATATCCATAGATCAAGCACCCTGTCCAGAACTTTCATGCAATGTGATAGAAGTTTGATGCCTATGTACCGCCCACAGTTGTGGATGTCCCCTCTGTTCTCATACACTGGCACAAGTATGCTTATTCTCCAGTCATCTGGGATATGCCTTTCACTCCACCACTGCTATGAGTACCCTCAGGATCCATTTCTCCCCTATCTCACCCAGCATCTTTATCATATCTGCTGTGACCTCATCTGAGCCTGCTTTCCATGACTATATATTCCTTAGAGCTATTTTTACTTCTTCTAGGGTGGGCTCTTCATCTTTGCTCATTGTAGGCTGTGTCTGGGGCAGTACAGCTTCCGTAGGGTTTTCTTCATTTAGAAGCTACTAGAAGTACTCCTTCCATCTGCCTTTGATGTCCTGTTGAGTGGTAGGCAGGTTGTTACTGGCATCCCTTATGAAAGGTGTCTGACAACATGATTATATGATGGACTCCTATAGTTATCATCCAATATTTTATATGCCCTACTAATTATCCCTTTTTAAGAGCAGTTTCTGTACTAGATTCATCTAAAAACTCAATCAATGCAGGTCTTTCATTTAAGACTCCACTTTCCCTTTTTCCTCTGCCTGTACTCTATCAATCCCTTATAAGGAAGGCAATCTCTAGCCTTCAGTCTAAATTTCCTCATTACCTCTTCCCATTTTATTACCTTTCCCTCTCTAATTATTTGTTCCCAATACCATGGTTCCTTTGTCAGCTTCTCCAGTAAATTCCAACTCATTCCAGCCCCCTCTTGTCTATCATTTTTTCCCCTTATTGCAGTAATTTCTATCATCAGAATCTCCTTTCTCCATTCCAGTATTGGCTTAGTTCTTTGTATACTTTCTGCTACTTTATAGGTTCATAGTTTGGTACTAGGCTATCAGCCCTAGGGCCAATACAAGCCTAGCCATAACAATTCCCTAGCTATTTCTTCCCACACTATTTACTTCCCTGGACCCCTGTCTAGCAGGGTGACTAACGTGATCCCAGGGGTGAATTCCCTTTCTCCCATTCAATCGTCAATGTTCCTTTTGAAGAGGGCCAAAGAGGTGCTCTGCTTGACATGTATGGGCAGTCTATTCCAGAGTCTGGGGAGTCTCTGGGTCAAAAACCTATCCCTCCAGTATGTTTTGTTTACTGTGATGACAAGGCTTAGATTCCTGGAGTGTGTGGCTCTGAGGTATTGGGATTTTTTTAAATGTAGCATGTCCAACAGCTCTGGGTTTGACATGGCCTTGTATGTTAAGCAGAGATCACCTTTGAGTATATAGCTGGAGCTTTTTAAGGCGGTCATCGTAGGGCATCTGCTTTATGCCTGTGATTCTTTTAGTGAGGTATTTCTGCGGCCTTTCCAATTGTTGCAGATGTCTTTCTTGAGAGGTACATACCAAATGGGGCACTATATTCTATAATGGGTCTAATGAGGGATGAGTACAGTGGAACAATGACCTCCTTTTTCCTGGATGAAAAGCCCTTGGTAATGAGGTGTGCCACATAGAAGGATTTCCTGACTGTTGTGGCGATGTGGTTATCGAAGGCGAGACCACTGTCCACCTGTGTCCCTAAGTCTCTTATCACACTTTCGGTGTTTAGTGTACTGCCACCTATGTGGTAATTCATGGGTACATGTTTTTTCCCAAAAGGGATAACTATACATTTCTTGGCATTGAGCTTGAGCCCATGGCTCTGGCACCAAGCATCTGTTACTGTAAGGCCCTTTTGTAGAGTATCCACATAATTTGGGGATTCAATAATGGCTCCCAGTTTGCAGTCATCTGTGAACTTTGTTAGCCAGAGTCCCTTGGTGTTGGCCTGTACTTCAGAGAAGTAGATGCCAAAAGTACAGTTGTGTACACTTACCATAAATGTAGATGTTCGAATGTATTCACTGTTGCAGTCATTACATTTGGGTAATCTGCTTGCAGGTTGCCCTCAGTCGGCCTGATTAACAAAGTCTTGCATCCTGCATCAGTTATTGTCCCTTCTTCCATGATGTCAGGTCATCAGGGGTATAAAACATGCAGCCGACGCCATTACATCAGTTTTTCTTGCCCCAGATGTCAGGTGCCCCCCTAATGGGGAGCAATTAAACATAAAAACACAAAGGTATACCTCCAACAAAAAAGTAAATACACCAAAAAGGCTTTTAAGCATAGTAAAGGAAAGTAGAAGTATAGCCAAAAGTTGTTAGGGGGCCAGAGGGAGGGTAACCAGGACGGGAACAGTGAATACACTTGAACATCTACATTTATGGTAAGTGTACCCTGTACTATGTTCTTCGTGTTTCACTGTTACAATCATTACATTTGGGTAGATTCCCAAAGCTATGGTTGAGAGGAGGAGTTTAGAAAGCAAGACTGCAGTGGCAAAGCCAGCTCTGGATTTAGAGAAAATTGGCAAATGATAATGCTTGGTGAAAGTATGTACAGAACTCCAGGTAGCAGCTTCTAGAATGCCCCTGGTAGGAATGCCTCTAAGAAAGGCTGCAGAAGCAGATGCAGCCCTGGTGGAGTGAGGTCTAATCCCCTGGGGGATAGGTTTTCCATGGTGCTTATAGCAGTAATGAATGCAATGGCTTATCCATTTAGAAATGGTTTGTTTTGAAACAGCTTTCCCCTCTGCCCCTGCAGCAAATGCTACCAGCAGTTGTTCAGATTTTCTTTGAGGTTTAGTCCTGTCCAAGTAGAATCTAAGTTGTCTGTGCACATCCAAGGAATGCAGAATCCGTTCCCCTTTGTTCTGTGGATTTTGAAAGAAGGGTGGCAAATGAATGGACTGATTAAGAGCCACACTGGATACCACCTTGGGCATGAATGATGGATTGGTTCTGAGTGACACCCTGTCCGCATGAAAGATGATGAAAGGCTCCACTGCCATAAGAGCCTGTAATTCAGATACCCTTCTAGCTGAAGTGATTGCTAAAAGGAAAGCTGTTTTCAAAGAAAGAAATTTTAAGTCTGCAGTAGCAGCTGGCTTGAAAGGAGGTAGAGTGAGTTTTTCCAGTACAAAGTTAAGTTCCCAGGCTGGGGTTGGAGCTCTCCTTGGTGGTCTCAAATTTTTGGCCCCTCTGAGGTACTGCTTGAGCAGTGGATGAGAGAAGATGGGAGGTTCTGTGTTATAATGAGCTGAAATGGCTGAGGCATGGATTTTAATGGAGGAAAAAGACAGGCCCTTGTGAAGCATCTCAGTTAAGTATTATAACATCTGAGATAAATTGGGCACTGCTGTGCTCATCCCTTGAGATTGGTTCTAGGCACAGAATCTTTTCCATTTTTCAGCATAAGATTTTCTAGTACTAGGCCTCCTTGCCTCTAAGATGACATCCATCACAGGTTTGCTGAGGGATGGTAAGGGAGAGTTTAAGTAATTAGCCAGGCTGCAAGGTTCAGTGTTGGAAGCTGAGGGTGCAGAATCTGATTCTCCTGCTGATACAGCAGGGAAGGAGTCTGAGGCAGGTGCCATGGACATAACCGTGACACACTGCGCAAGAGGGGGTACCAGTGTTGGCACAGCCAGTCTGGAGCAATCAAAATCATCCTTGGTTTGTCCTGTTTGAGTTTTAGTAGTACTTTGGAAAGCAGAGGCAGTGGGGGAAGGCAAAGACTGATAGGTTTTTCCAGCTGAAGGACAGAGCATCCACTTTCCAGGCTTGTTTGTGGGGAGTCCTTGTGCAAAATTTGTCCAGTTGGTAGTTCTGGGGGGAGGCAAACAGGTCTATATCTGGGCTCCCTCATTCGCTTGTCAACATGTTGAAAATCCTTGGTTCCAGTTTCCACTCGTGTAGGTCCATGAGGTTTCTGCTTAGTCCGTCTGCCAGTATATTTAATTTTCCTGGCAGGAATTGAGCTTGTAGGTGCACTTGGTAGCTTAAGGCTGTGTTCCACAATCCCATGGCTAGTCTGCAGAGGGGGTAAGAATGTGTACCCCCCTGCTTGTTTATGTACCACATAACTGTGGTGTTGTCCATCTTTACCGTTAGTTGTCCTGGAAGAATGCAGTCCTTGAAGGCTGTCAGGGCATTCTGTACAGCTAACATTTCTTTTTGATTGATATGCAGGTACATTTGAATTGGGTTCCATTTGCCCTGAATGCATTTCCCTGTCAGGTGAGCCCCCCCATGCATAGTCTGATGCATCTGTTGTTAGGGTTTGGGTGGCAGGGGGCAGTGTGAAAGGCAGTCCCTTGTTTTGGTGGCAGGCCTCTGCCCACCAAAGGAACTCTAGGTGTAGGCAAGGTATGACAGGAATCATTGCTTCTAGGCTGTGAGAATGTTGACTCCATAGACTTTTTAGATACCACTGTAGTTTCCTCATATGCAGTCTTGCATATGGAATTAGAAGAATGCAGGATGCCATGAACCCCAAGGCTTGCAGTATTTGTCTTGCAGATAGCAGGGTTTTTGTGGCCTCTTGTTTGAAGTAGGCTGTCAAATGAATTTGCTTTTCTGGAGTGAGGTAAGCCATCTGGGAAGTTGTATTCAAGCTTGCTCCCAGGAATGTAATTTGTTGACAGGGTACCAGTTGTGATTTCTTTTCGTTTATGGTGTACCCCAGACAAGTTAGAACACTTTGTACAAATGCCAGATGATTCAAAAGTATGTCCTGTCTTTCTGCCTGAATTAGGCAATCGTCCAGGTATGGATATATTTGAATACTTCTTTGCCTGCAAAATACAATAACTGGAGCTAGGCACTTTGTGAATACCCTAGGTGCAGTAGATAAGCCAAAGGGCAGTGCAGAGAACTGATAGTGTGTGTAGCCTGCTTTGAAGTGTAGGTATCTTCTGCAAGATTCCCTGACTGGGATGTGCAGGTATGCTTCTTTTAAATCTAGTGTTGCCAACCAGGCATCTTTGCTTAGCATAGGAAGTAATTGGTGAAGAGTCAGCATCTTGAATTTTGGAATCTCCAGAAAGGTGTTTAGAGTAGACAGGTCCAGGATTGGACACCATGATTTGTCTTTTCTGGGTACCAGGAAAAGTCTGGAGTAGAAACCTTGTCCCTTTTCCTCTTGTGGTACCAGTCGAATAGCCCCCATGCTTAAGAGAGAAAGCACTTGTTTTTGAGCCTCTGCCCAATGATTTGGGGGAAGATCCGGCCACCCACTTGGCATTGGCAACGTGTGGAAGTGAAATCCGTATCCTTGGGATACTATATTTAAAACCCATTTGTCCTGGGTAACAAGTTCCCAGTCCTTTGCATGAAGAGCAATCTTTCCCCCCAAGGGGCAGTCAGAAGTTAAGTGCTTGGAAATTTTAAAAGGAAGTCATTGAGACACTTTACCATAGGGGGGGTGTCTTGTTATTCCCAGACTTGGAAGTGGAGGCCCCCCACTGCTTAATTCTGTGAGCCCCCTGGGACTGAAACCTGGGTTTTTTGCTGTGTCTGGGTTTGGCTTGAGAAAACCTGGAAGGTGCTGGAAAGGACCAATTCTTAGAGGGCCAGTGCCTACTAAATCTAGGAGGCTGAACTTGTAAAAAATCTTTAACAGTTTGCATGGATTTAGCTTTATCTTCCATCTTTTTAAGAACTTCTTCAGCCTTGTTGCCAAACAGGCAGTCCTGATTTAAAGGAGCATCCAACAATTTAGCTTTAACATGATCAGGCAAAGATTGCTCCTTAAGCCAAGTATGCCTTCTAAGCATGGACCCAGTAACAGCAGCCCTGCAAGAGGCCTCTAAAGAATCAAAACCACATTGCAAAGTATGTTTTCCAACTTGTTCAGCAGAATGCATTAAATCCTGTAAGTCTTTATTTTCCACATAGTCAGGAATCAACATAATTTTCTGTTTAAGCAGTCCAAAAACATGTTGCTGATATTTTAACATACGAAATTGGCAGTTTAAAGCTCTAATTGCCAGGGTTGCTGAAGTATAAAACTTTTTACCCCATCTATCCAGCGCCCTGGAGTCTCTATCAGAAGGGGTAGGATTTTTAGCAGTAGAAGCCTTAATGCCCTTGGGCCCCTGTGAAATAGTCTCTGGATCTGTAATAGGATTTTTGAAAAGGAACTTGTGGGACTCAGGGGCCCTGTAGTATCTGTCAGGTTTACTGGGAGAAGGAGGCAGGGAATCAGGGGCCAAAATGGATTCCGAGAAAGCATCATCAACAATGTCTAGTATAGGAGGAATAGCCAAAGGCCTATGCTGAGGTAGGAGAAGGAAATCCCTAAGCCTCTTTTTTGAATGAGAAAATTCCTGGCTTTCCCAGTGAAAATGCTCCCTTAGAGTATGTAAGGTTTCCCCAAAAGAAAAATCGTCAGGAGGGGAAGCAGAGGGAATAGAGTTCTCTGCATCAGAATCCTCATAAGTAGGTAAGGACAAATCCAGGTTATCAGAAGAGTCAGAAAAAAGAGAATCCTGATCAGAAGATTCATAATCAAGCTCAGCCCTAGGCCTCTTGGGAAGGGGAGTTGCCTACCCTTGATTAGAGTTATTAGATCTTCAGCCATTTTTATCATTTGTTTTTTAGGAATAGGGGACTGAGCATGTGGCCTTGGCGTCAGTTTTTTAGACATGGATTGAGATTTAGGCCTGAGTAATGAAGGAGGCATTGAATTAATATGCAAGTCTGTATGCCTGAATACACCCTCAGAAGCCGGTGCCTGCACAGTGGCTCCGGACCCATCCAAGGTAGAGACATCTGCAGGTTCCATAGTTGAAGTATCTCGCGGCATACGGGACTCCGAATTGGTCTCAGTAGAGGCCTGCGAATCAGAAGTAGTGGGTATCAGGGGCTGCGAAAGTGCCTTATTGAGTACCAGCAAACTAGCAACTGGTTTAGGAGAAGCGTTGCCAGCAGTTTTGGACCTTGGCAGCCTGCCTCTTTCTTTATCTTTGCATTTTTTTGGAATACCAGTAGTCGGATGGCTAACCAACGACATTTCTGGATAATTAAACCGAGAACTGAAATATTTAGAGGCAAAAATATACTGACGACGGATAGTGCGCTGATTAAATAAAGCACAAAACCGACAGCAAGGTACATCATGGTCAGGGCCTAGGCAAGGAATACAGTACAAATGAAAATCTTTATGAGGTGTTTGCTTTCCACAAGTAATGCAATTATTAACTTTTACTGACATCGGTAAGGAGCAAGAAAAAGTTTCCCCAATGGGGTACTTAGCTTTTAGTTAAAGACTTTGGTTCTGAAACTCGAAAATGAAAATTTCAGGAGTCGGCCGACCAGCACTTGCGAACTGCTTCTGCTTTAGGCACCACACGGCAAGAAAGACTGATGTAATAGTGTCGGCTGCATATTTTATACTCCTGACGACCTGACGTCATGGAAGAAGGGACAGCAACCGACACAGGACCCAAGACTTTGTTAATTAGGCCGACTGAGGGCAACCTGCAAGCAGATTACACAAATGTAATGACTGCAACAGTGAAACATGAAGAACATCAAGAGTGGTCCCAGGACTGAAACCTGAGGTACTCCACTTGTCACTTGTCTGGAGCTGGATTTGGAGTCAGCTACTTTTACAGTGTGGGTTCTATCAGTAAGCCAGTTGGCAACCCATCAAGTGACATAGAGATGAATGCCCAGCTTAGTAAGTCTATCTATGATTCCAGAGTGGGGAATGGTGTCAAAGGCCTTGGCGAGGTCCAGATAAGGCTATGTGGACCACCTTACCCTCATCCATTGCTCTGGAGACTGATTCGAAGAAGTCAGTCAGGTTCATGAGACAAGATTGCCCCTTCACAAACCCAAACTGGGTGGGGTCCAGTGTTTGAAGGTTGCCAATGTCTTTGTTTATAAGTTCCATGATAATACGTTCCATGGCCTTGCAGATCAGGCTCATCAGACTGATGGGGCGGTAGTTTCCGGGATCCAAGGTGGATCCCCCCTTGTGGAATGGGATAACTGTAGCTGTGCACCACTCAGTGGGCACAAAGCCTGAGGTGAGGCTATGATTAAACATGACACTTAGGTGAGGTGCCATTTCATTTTGTAATTCATGTAATACACAGCCCGGGATGTCATCTGGTCCCATGGACCTGTGAGCCCATTATTAAAGGAATTTGGCAATCTTCTGGTATTGAGATGGGCTGTTTAGGGGGTGAGAGGGGGATGAAGTTGGCACTGAATTGATCTGCCAGGATATTGGCAATATCCTTGGGATTAGTACATTTAATGCCATTCTGTTGTAGCTCAGAGCAGACCTGAGCATCACCATTTAGATTTTTGACATAGTTATAGAATACCTTGTGGTTGTCTTTGGAATCTTTGGCAATTTTATTTTCATAATTAGCTTTGGAGAATTTTATGAGGGATCTCAGCTTCTTACTGTGGCTGGTAAGGGAGTGTTTTGCATCCTGGGATTTTCCTCTTTTCTACAACAGCTTCTTCCTTTTGTTGTAAAGTTTGTTTATGGCAGGGGACCGCCAGATTGGCTTCCTCTTTTTGGAGGTGAGCATCTTGGTTGCATTTGGGATGGCACGATTCATGCGTGAGTTTATGTGCTCGTACAGTGCTTTAGTGCAGGATTCAGCAGTCAAACATTCAGTTCCCATCTGCATGGGTGTCATGAAGTTTGTCACTTCTGACTTGAGTAGCATGAAGTTGGCTTTGGAGAAGTTTTTTATGGAGGTTTCCTTACTAGGGGGTGGGGGTGGGATGTGGATGTTAAGGGTGATTATCTTATGGTCAGACCTGACCAACAAGGGGGTGACCATAGGTGTGGAGCATCGATTTCCCATGTTGGTAATGACCAGGTCTAGGATATTGGAGACTGTTATTCAACTTAAGGATCTGCATCCAAAATCCCACTCTTTCCTTATTTCTTGAATAACCCCCCCCCCCCGCTTCATCATCACCCCTTTCCAATTTGAATTGCATCTTTCTGCTTGTGTTATGTATAAGAGCCTTAACTGTGTATCTCTAAAAGTGCCCTTCAAATCAGGTAATCTTAAATCTTCTTGTTCTATTGGAAGGATTAGTTTATCTCATTTGATACTTCCCTCTTCCCCTCCCAGATAAAATCCTTCAACTCTTTATTATCATCTACAACTTCTCCTCCTGCATGACATGTGTATAAAACTAAAGGACTAAAACGTTTTACTGCTTGTATCTTGCTATCTATATCCACAGGCAACAGCTTCCAGTTTCTCAGACTTTGTGTTAATTTTTGTTTAGTTTCTTCCCATATATTCTTAGCTGCCATAACAGAATCCTTTTTAACTCATACGTTAAATCATGTACCCATAAATATGGATATTTCTGAACCAATTCATGTGTGGGTACATAGTTTACAGCTAGAGTCTTTGTTTTGTCTTTAATTTTATATCCACCCCCCCAAAAAAAAAAAAAAAACAGAACTGTCTCAGAATGTTCCACAACACCGAGATGTCCTTTTCTGGTTCTTTCAGGTATTCATCTGCAGATACAGCTAACTTTTCTTGAATACCACACCAATTATATCCTTGAATTTTGGAATCCCTTATTTTCCTCACTAATGGTTCAAAATATAATGCAAATAACAAAGGGGAAAGAGGACTCCCTGCCTGGTTCCTCTGTTCAGACACAACTTAGCAGAGTGGAACTGTCCCACTTTGATGTTTGCCTCTGATCCCTCATTGATGTTTGCCTCTGATCCCTCATATATCCTCATAATTATTCTTAATATGTATGAGGAAATGCAAATGCTGCCATTGCCTTACTCATACAATTCCAGCGTACTCTGTTGAATGCTTTCTCTGCATCAAGATCTACCAACAATGGTATTTTCTTACATTCTGCTTCCCTGTGGATCATCACTGTTCTATTAAATTTGTTGTATATTTGTCTTCCCTCAACACCACATTTATCCATATTTATTAATTTTGGCAACAACTTTGCCATTCTTTTAGCTATTATAGACATAAATCACTTTATATAATCATGGTTCAAAATTGAAGTGGGTCTATATAAAGCTGGATCTGATGGGTCTTTACAGTCTTTAGGTATTTAGAGCCACTGCAGCTTTTTTACAGGATGTTGGTACTTTTCCCCTCCTTTTAAAATATTGTTAAACAAAAATTTCCAGATCTTTATTACTTTCTTCCCTCCTAGCTTCCAAACTTTCATCAGAATAGCATCTATTCCTGGAGACTTTCCTGCAGATTGATTATACATCACCATTTTAACTCATATCTTAACTGTTAATTGTTGAGTCTAGCTTTAACCCTGGCATATTTAAATCTTCCATAAATATTTCCATTTGTACTGTTTCCCAATGTCCCAACTCCTCTGCTTTACACACATTTTCATAAAATTTCTGAAATACCTCTAATATCTCTACATGATCTCTAGTTATTTTTCTTGTTATGAGCTCCCTAAGTTTGGCAACAACCTTTTCTACTTTCAGTTGCCTAAGTTATTGTGCCAAAAGATTTTGTGCTCTGGCGTTATTGTCAAAAATCAGTCGGTTAACAGTAATCTTTCTAAACTCATGCATAATATCAAGGTACTCCATTATTTTCCCTTTAGCATGTTCTGTGAGATTCCCCTTATTCTGTAATACCGTATCCTTTGTCAGCTCCTCTAAATAATTATTACTTCTTAACCACATCTCTTTTTTCTTTTATTTCTACCCTATTTTTAAACTCCACTTTCATTTTATCCTAACTAGTTATAACTTCTGGAGTTCTTTCTATCTTCCCTAACAACTCTTTAACAATTTCTATTACCCATTCCTTAAATAAATCACTTTTTAACAGGTAAGTGCGGACGTGCCAGTGTCTCATTTTTAATTCATTATTAGCTTACTAATTATTGGAGCATGATCTGCAATAATTACTGGATGTGTGTCAAAGTTCTTAATTGCACCTTTCTGTGAAATATAATTTCTGTCTCGTCTAGCCCAGTTATTGTACCTTTGGGAATAATATGTAAATTCTCTGAGTTCCTTCTACTAAATTCACATCTTCCATACCAAATATTTTCATAAATTTCTTCAGACATCTACCCTTTTTTAATATTTTCCCTTGTAGTCCCCCCCCCCCCAGGTACATCCCTATTGTTGCAAATCAAATTCTTGTCCCCACCTACAAGTAATATTCCCTTCTGAAAGTTTATTTCTCTCCAAATTTTTTAAAGCTCCATAGTAGCAGTTTTAGGTAGAATATAAATACATGCCAGCATAATCTTCATCCCTTGGCATTAGCCCCTTACTACTAGAAATCTGACATTATCTTTTTCCCCTCTTCTATCACTATTGGAGCTCCTCTAGCAATTAGTATAAGTGTTCTTCCTTTCCTTTGTCCCAGATATTCTACTGAATATCTATCCTGAAATCCTTTCTTTATTAAATTAACACGCTCAGTTCTTCCAAAATGCATCTCCTGTAGCATTGCTATTTGCACACTGCATTTCTTAATATAATTAAATATTCCTACTTTTTGTCAATACCTGTGAGACCATTCACATTCCAAGATAAGATGGGAAGTGTTGCCATTATAAGATGTCATTATTCCCAGTTATTATATTCAACTGCTTTTTTAACTATTTTCATCTTCTATTACACATATATCCACTGTTTCTCAGGTTAATCCTTTATACATTTTTTTTCTTATCGACATTAGAACCCATGTCACATTTTATAAGACTTTTTGTATTAATGAAAACCCTCAAAAAAAAAACATGCCCAGAACACCCCATTGTCTGGTAACTTAATTTCAAACATACAAAACTATGTACATCTTCAAATAATGAAGTTTAACTCCTAATATGAATAGTGTCAAATGGACAGCCGCAACACAGGCCTTAATTAACCAAAAATTGAGATCATCCATGCCACAAAGAATGTTATTGCCTCTGCTTCTACTTACACTAATTGGTGCCTGTTCTTTTATATCTTAATTTCCCTTACAGATTTGAAAACAACTTACATGCTTTCAGAAAACATTAAGTTTTCTGCTTTAAAGAAACCAGTGTTCTGACTTTTTATTGCCATATCGTCAGCTTGTCTCCATGGAAACATAAGTTAAAGTACAGTCCTGAGCTGCAGGCTTCTAAAGACAAGCTGCAACATTTACTGTTAAAGGGAAAGTTTTTATTACATTCAGTGCTCTCTTATTTACTTACTTCCACTTAAAACTTATTAGATTAAGCCAAAGATCTATGCAAAAGTAAGAAAAAATATATCAGCTCTACATAAATTATGATCTGTTTACTTTTGCACCCCATCTCACACTCCAGTGACCCAAGATTACAACATTTTTTTCCCTTTTTGCATTGCAATGCCTACATTTCTTAATACTAAAATATAAGGAAGAAAAAAGGCATCTGTTTACCTTTGTGTCTTTATCACATATAACTGAAATGCTTTATTGTTAAAACATGCAATGTATATCATGAAAGTTTCACAGAAATACTGTTAATAAAATTGTTTTACTTACAGTTATATTTTTCCTCTTCCCCTCGGTTCTTTCCAAACATTAATGACATTAAGTGAGGCAAATGACAAATGCCTTTCAGTCCCCCATAAATTTAACAAAATCAACAAAAGTTAACTCTTTTTACTTTTTCTTGTACAGCCATGTTTCACAAATGTGATTTGATGCTTTACAGACTCAGATTTATTCACTAATTTCTGTATTGCTGGTCTTTTTCCATTTCATCTCTGTCGCTCATCCCTCTCCAACATAGATGACAAGTAGGCGGGGTATTTTGTTTTGTTAATACATAGAAAGGGTTCCTATTATTTAAGTGAATGCTTAAAGTTGCGAACACTGTTTTGAACATGTTTACATGAAATGCCAAAATGCCAAAAGCACAGAACAACGATTTTTTCCTAGGAAAAAAAATCACTGGGCTGTTTTTGGGACTTCCTCCACTGTGGTGTGATCTCAGAGTTGGTATATTTAAGTAGGGGGGTGTGGGGGTGAATTCCCCACTTTATTTTGTTTTTTTTTTCCTGGGAAAAAATCGTTGATCCATGTGTTCGACATTTTGCATTTTTGGACTGCTTGGGTCGATTATATAGTGTTTGCAATTTCAAGCGTTCGCTAATATAACACAGACCCCATAGAAACACTCAGGATGTATAGCAGCATCGTAAAAATATAAATGAAATGGATAAAAGACAGATCTTACATACATGCTTACATCTCAACAGCTTACTACAAAATGGCAGTCAGACTTGCACACTTGTGCAAGCCCTTGGATGGCTTCTTAAAGATACATACACACACACACACACACACACACACACACACACACACACACACACACACACACACACACACACACACACATTGATCTACAATCTCCATTTCTCATCCCCAGATTTCGGTTCAATTCCAAGGCACTCTGAATTCTTCTAGTCAAATCCTGTGCTTTTCTCTGTCTCTCAAGTATTTTCCTTTGAAACACTGGAAAATGTTTCACTGGCAAAGTCTCTGTATGTGCTTTATTATCAGATAAATAAGATGCAGAGTCCCTTTCTGCTTGATGGCTCAATTTTGTTAGCTTGTTCTGCATCAAAAACAATGACTTTGATCCTCTAGGAATCAAACATTCTGAAGACAAACTGATACAGCAGCTTGAATCTCACAACGGCCTTTCGACACTGTCTGCTGGAACAAATTTGTTTCTCTTCTGCCTGGTGTATGGTGAATAGTCATTTTCCACAAACACTCTACTGTCTCCTACTTTTAATACTTTGCCTTTTTGCCACAGTTTTGTCAGGATCAACTCTTTCTGCTGGTAGTTTTACATCTTTACTAATAATGTCTTGGCTGCTTTCTCATAGCCAAATTTGTAGCAAATGCACACTGTGCCCTTTCAATTAACAGTTACTGATATGTAATACCAGTCCAGTTGCCTATTTCTGCCTTTATAAAGCTAATACATTCTGTTCCTTCTAGTTTCTCTAATACAGCAGAAAATCTCAAATTATCCCTATATGCTCTGTCCTCTAATTCTTACATTTTTTGAAAAATGTCTTCTTGAACAGTCTCACACTCATCCAGCCTTTTCTACATTTTGTCCTGTGATTTTTGTAGCTTTTATCAACTCATCTAAATATCTGTTTAAAGCTTCTTCCATTTTTCCAGCCTTTATTTGAGTTTATATACTCATTCAGTATTTCATTTATTTTAGTCAGCTCTTAGCACAATTAACTTATTGTTTTCCTTTATATTATTAGAAGCAATATCTTGCACCAAACTGGAGCTTGATCTGCTTTTGCTGAACAGCCACAGGATTCTTTCCAGGCATTGCTTTCTCTTTTTTCTCTTTCTCTTTCTAGTTGGGTTTCTTTCAGGTTCTCAGTTTCATCTTTGCTGGCATCCAAGCAATGTACTTACTAGCCAGTAACCTAATTTACTAAACATGACAGAGTTCCTGGCCCTTGTCTTCCAGTTTCTTTTTTCGCACTGGAAGAGCTGACGTTAAGCTGTATATCAGTGAGCAGCCATTTTGGAAAGTCCCAATTTTAAACCATTTTTGAATTACTTTCATACCACCCTTAACTGATATATGAATATTATTGCATTTCAGATAACATAATCCTTGCCTTCTACTTCCTCAATAATGTTTTAGTGAATTTAAACACAGTATTATTATAGCAGATATTGTTTCTGTGTGGAGTAATACAAGCATATAAATATGTTTATTAGATGTGTAAGAAAGACATTAATAAACTAGAGAAAGCTAAACTAAAATACACTATCTCTACCGTAGCTGTATTCATTTAAAATAGTTGTAAGCAATTATTCAAATGATAAAAGTGAAAAAGTTGTATTATATTTGCCTTTTCAGTAACTATGCAATGTTTTAACAGAAATATTTAAAGTGGAATGTAGTCATACTTCCTATTCTGGAAATGTACTTCATAAATGTTTCTAAAGTCTGCTTGGAAGTTGCAGCTCTATATGACATGATAATTTCTGTATATAGACTTTGGCTTGGTGAATCTTATCCATTCACTTTAGATATGTAACTATGAAAATAGGAAGGGGATCTTTAAAATACATACTAAAGCCACAGGGAATCCTGTTTCTGAATTTATAAATAGAGGAACTGCCTGTTAATCAAAGTCAGTTAGCTGTTACTACTGGAATACACCTTTCAGGCAAAGCCACTGGTCATTTTAAGGTAACATATCAAAATCAGTAATGGACAGTACACCTTTCAACTAGAGGTAGACAGATATTTTTTCTAAAATCTAGCATTTTTGAATTATTTATTTTCAGTTTCTGGTATAAGCTTTTGCTGTTTGCATATTTTAAATAGAATTTAAATAGTTAAACAATGGTTTATTTTAAGGGTAAACAGTAGGATGTGGCCTTGCTTTGTTAGTTTGGACTAAGTAATGGCAGAATATGGAAAGGAGGGAGATGGTGTCATTTATTACACCCTCCTGAAAATAGTGCGTGTGTAAATAATATTTGCATGTGTCTATATATACACACAAGACAATATGTGGCTCAATCAAAAGTACGTGAAGTCTTGGGGAGCCAGTGATTCTAACTCTGACCTGTATCTGGGCATTGTGGAGTCTATCTGGGGTATTACATAACTTGGATATTACCCAAGACAGCAGTGCATGTTTACTATATATCCTTAAGGAGAATCATGCTTTGTATTTTAACTCATTGTTTCCTACATAAGCATATTCAGCAGGAAATCTGAGTTACCATGTATCCTGAAAGAGCAGAATTGGAGAGTTTCCTGAGATGAGAATGCTTCTCCAAAATATAGTCTGGTTTTGTAAGTTAAACTACTGAGCCAATAAATTGCAAATTAATATATGTCTGTTGCTCAGTTTGTAATCTATAAGTGCAGTAAATAAAAAGAGCATAGTTACATTTGAAAAAAAATGAAGACAATTTTAAATGGATACTATTCCCCTACACTGGTTGTAAGTGCTTTCAGTAACAACAAGTAGCAATACCCAAATATAAAATTTGATTTACTAACTGAATCCCTAAGTCTGGTCTCCATTCATTCTAATTATAGCACTGTAATAGTGCATTTTGGAAATAAAAAACATTTTTTTTAAGTGTGTTAGCATTGTATGAGAACAGCATTCTTACAGCACAGCTGAGATATTAATCACACCTTTGCTTTTCATATAGTATGAAAATACTGTGATTCAAGAACAGCAGAAATATGAAATTAAGTACCCAGACAAGGTTTAATAAGTATTGTCCCTGTAGCATTCATTCAACATTGCAAACACCTGTCTAAAGAGACTAGTAATTAAAAAAAAGAGAAGGGCAGACCAAATTCACTTACAAAACTGCTGTCAGTAATAAGCAGTGGTGCAATTGTAAGATGTGTGTGTGTGTGTGTGTGTGTGTGTGTGTGTGTGTGCGCGCACGTGTGTGTGTGTGTGTGTGTGTGCGTGCGTGCGTGCGTGTGTGTGTGTGTGTGTGTGTGTGTGTGTGTGTTGGGAAACAACATGATCCTCAACTGTCGATTTTTCAAAATGTCACTTGCTTTGATTACATGTTAAGTCTGTTCCTTGTAAATGTTTCTGGCAGGTCTTTGATGATCATTGGCACTAAATGATGAAAGGCATTTTAAATGTAGATTTATTTTTCAGACAATGCATGATACTATAGAACCTATTACTCTAGTAACATTCAAAAATCACAGAGCAGATTTTGGGCATTAGACAGACATTGTTTTTGTTTTTTGGCTTTGCCCGTGATTCTTGCTGTAAGGCATTGTGAGGGGTGTGTGTGTGTGTATGGATATTCTGCTGCTGTGCACTGCTCACATTTTGTGGTTGTAACTGGAGGGTAAATTTGTGGGTGAGAATGCAATAGGTCCCACTGTATGCTGCTAAATGAAAACTGCCCATTGTTCATGCAGTTATTCATTAATTTGCTGAAAGACTTCTGATGTATACAAAGTCAATAAAGTAGTTGCAATTGGTGAGCACAGTGGCAATGTGTACAGAAAACTAACTCCTGCTATCATATGAGTGGTGTTTAATGCACTCTGATCTTTTTTGGCAGGGACAGGATGTGTTTGAATTAATGAAGCTGGAATAAACTGCTTGGACTTATTTATTTTTTTATTTCTTGACTACATCTGAGGTTATACCATCAGTAAAGTGGCTATAATGATACAGTCAGTGTTGTTAAACAGTCACTGAAAAGGCTTGAC
The DNA here is from genome assembly GCF_019279795.1 of Protopterus annectens. Classification (NCBI taxonomy): domain Eukaryota; kingdom Metazoa; phylum Chordata; order Ceratodontiformes; family Protopteridae; genus Protopterus; species Protopterus annectens. Next base: position 268,778,559 of record NC_056743.1, read on the forward strand.
AGGAATCGTTCATAGGTGTATACTAGACTAATGGCCCTGAGGCCTTTACAAGCCTAGCCCATAGTAGAGCCACTGGAGTGATCCCCAGGGTGAACTTTCTATTTCCCATCAACTCATCAAGATTTCTCTTGAAGACGGCTAGTGAGGTGCTCTGCTTGACATGTATTGGAAGTCTATTTCAGACCATGGGCGGTCTCTTTGTTATGAACCTGTCCCCTTCAGCATGTTCTGTTGATTGTGGTAATGAGGTTGAAGTCTCTGGAGCATGTGGTGCGGAGGGATTGGAATTTCTTTAGATGTAGCATTTCTAACAGAGTTGGGTCAGACATGGCTTTGTAAGTCGAGCAGAGATCGCCTCTTAGTAGACGATATGAGACAGAGAATAGCTGGAGTTTGTATCCAAAAAAATGTGTAGTGGAACCTGGATTAAATCCAAAGTAAGTTATGTAACATGAAGATATCCAGAGGCCGAGGAATACAAAACTCTTTATTAAAACAAAAAATGGTAAGTGCTTTCGCAGTCATCCGCTTCTTCAGACCATACTACAAACAAAAGCATACAAGCCTTAAATACAGCACTTAGCCAATCACAAATAAAACCAATCAGATAATTAGTGCAGTAAGCTTTTCTTCTTCAGTGCTGGTTTTAAAGAAACAGCACTGTTTAAACCAGGGGCATGTTAGCTCTAAAGTGAATAATCCATCTTAGTTCTGTATATTCAGTGTTTGTCAATTCACCCTCCCTTGCACTTGCATAAACAATTTGTAAAACCAAAAACTTAAAACAATGTGAATCACCTGCTTCTTGTACATGTTTAGCTAATGCATTATTCAATTTTAAATTACGAATGTCATTTAAATGTTCCATCACCCATTCTTTTAAAGTTCTGTTACTCTTTCCAATATAGAAACAGTCACAGGAGTAGCATTTTGCCAGGTAGACAATATTCTTAGACAATCAGCATAAAAAGAAAATTCCAGTTGACACACTGTTCTGGGGTGCATTATAACACTTGAAGACCATACATATTTGCAGATTCTACAGGATCTACATACAAATGTGTCCTTATGTTCTGAAACAGGAAAAGGGACCCGTGTTTGTTTATAACAATCTGCGTGTCAAGGACTTGCTATTCTTGAAAGTGAAGTGTGGTTGTGTGCCCACTGCCTTACACACCCTCTGGGCCCATCAGTAGGATGGGCCAATTTCTTTTCACAATGTTGCGTATCCTACTTACATCATCGCTAGAGTAGGTGAGAGTAACCCTGCTAGTATTCTCCAATCGATTTTCTTGACCTTTAGTTGTTAACTGTTCAGGCCTTTCTGAAAAATAAGGTTGTGTGTTAACACAGTCACTACTCTTTGTACATGCTATAACCCTCTCTATATCTCCTATGCTATAGCCTCTGTCCAACAAATCAACCCGAAGCTTATCTAGTGCTTCCTCTAGGTCCTTATTCTCTGTATGTAACTTCATACATCTCATTACTTGATTCTTAATTAACTTGCGCTGCACGTGCCTTGGATGCATACTAGTATTATGTAGTAGACTGTTTTTCCTGCATGGCTTCCTGTATGCACTAGTGGATAAATGCCCAAGTTCACGCTTACTAATGGTAGTATCTAAATAATCTATGCTAGTGTATGAACAATACATAGTAAATCTAAGAAAGGATATTGTACTTTCTAAGTAGTTTTTAAACTCAGAAAGCAGCTCACTCGGACCATGCCATACGAAAAAGAGGTCATCTACAAAATGTTTGTAGAACTTAACATAAGATTTGAAATGGTCATTAACAAGCACTGACTGTTTCTCCCAGTGTACCAACACTATGTTGGCATAAGTGTTGGCACATGCTGTCCCCATCGCTACTCCTAATTTTTGTAGGAAGTAATCTGTCTCGAACATGAATACATTGTTCTCCAAAACCAATTCAGGGAGAGTACATAACATCTGTATCTTAGAATTAGGGACTGTTCCTTCCAGGACTAAGAATGACCTGACTCTATCTACCCCTTCTTCGTTGGGGATAACGGTGAATAATAAGTGAACATCCATGGTAACAAATAAGACTTAATGTACGTTATGTTAACTAGTCGACCAAATATACAGATCCTGAAAAAAGTGCTGAGTATCTCTTAATACTATATCAGTTTTCTCTAAGAAGGGGCGAAGCTGTTTCTCAATATAAATGGAAATTGTCTCAGTCAGCCATCCCCTACTCGATCCAATTGGCTAGAGGGGTGGGTCATTCACATCTTTGTGTACTTTGGGAAAACCATAAATGGTAGGTATAGTAGGATGTTCAACAGTGAAATAGGTATAAAACTCATAGTTGACCTAATGTGTCATAAGAAGGTCATATAAAAAGAAATTCAGCCTCTTCTCAATGCCCATAACTTGAAATTTCTGCAGTTTTGCATAGACCTGTATGCCATCTAACATACTTCTCATCTTATCAAAGTATTGTGATTTATCCAGTATCACCACCCCGCCTCCTTTGTGTCTGCAGGTCGAACAATCAAGCTTTGTGTCCTGGCCAACTGATCCAGAGCTTCTGTTTTTGAGTCTGTCCATGTAGGACATGTGTTTAAGGCCTAGGATCCTCTTTGTGAGGTACTTTTGTGGCCTCTCCAGCTGTTGCAGGTGTCTAGTGAGGTACATGCTAAATAGGGCATTGTACTCAATGATTGGCATAATGAGGGAAGAGTAGAGAGAAATGAAGACCTCTTTCGTCCTGGATGAAAAACCCTTGGTAAAGAGATGTGCCACACAGGATGACTTTCTGACCACAGTGGCAATGTGGTGGTCAAAGGAGAGGTTGCTGTCAACATGTGTGCCCAGATCTCTTATAATGCCTTCAGTGTTCAGTGGGCTCCCATCAATATGGTAATTATTGGGAACTGTGTTTTCCCCAAAGGGGATGACGATACATTTTTTGGCATTAAGCTGAAGTTCATGGTTTCGACACCAGTCATTGGTCTCAGGGAGGCCTTTATGTAGGATTTCTGCATCAATTGGGGAATTAATAATGACACCCAGCTTGCAGCCATCTGTGAATTTGGTCAGCCAGAGTCCCTTTGTGTTGCATTCATCTGTGAGTTTGGTCAGACAGAGTAACCCCGTGTTGGCCTGGGTTTCTGAGAAGTAGATGTCAAACAGGAGAGGACCCGGGATTGATCCCTGTGGGACTCCACTTGTGACTGGTAGGCAGTCTGACTTGGAGTCTGCTGCTGTCACACTGTGGGTTCTATCTGTGAGCCAATTTTCAACCTACCTAGTGATATAGGGGTTAATGCCTAGTTTGCTGAGTTTATCAATAATTCCTGAGTGAGGAATGTTATCAAAGGCCTTGTCCAGATTGAGGTAGGCTGTATGAACTGCCTTACCTTCATCCACCGCTCTGGTGACTGATTCAAAGAAGTCAACCAGGTTGAGTAGGCATGATCTACCTTTCACAAAACCAAATTGCATGGGATCTAGAATTTGGAGATTCCCTATATCCTTGTTAATTAGGTCCATGATGATGCGCTCCACAGACTTACATATCAGACTTGCAGGCTAATGGGGTGATAATTTCCAGGGTCTGTAGTCACTCCTCCGTTATGGAGAGGGATAACTATAGCAGTGCGCCATTCAGTAGGGACAAAGCCTGAGGTGAGGCTGTGAGTGAACAGAGCACACAGAAGTAGTGCCAGTTCACTTTGTAATTCATGTAGAACACAGCTAAGGATACTGTCGGGTCCCATGAAAGCTGTATTCCTGGCCTTAGAAAATGCAGCTTTAACCTGTGCTGCAGTAATGCTGGGTGCCTGGCATTCTTCCAGTATTGAGATTGAACCTTTGGGGGGGGGGGTAAAGTTGACATTGAATCTGTCAGCCAATATGTTGGCAATATCTTTTGGTTCATTATAGGAGGTACCATTGTGCAGTAACTCAGAGCAAGTCTAGGTATTGCCATGGAGATTCTTGATATAACTATAGAAGGCTTTGTGGTTGTTTTTAGTGTCTGCTGCAAGTCTGCCTTCATAGCTAGCTTTAGAGGTTTTGATGAGGGACCTCAACTTTTTGTTGAGGCTAATAAGGGAATTTTTTCCAGTCTTGGGAATTCACCTTTTTCCTGCAACAGTTTCTTCCTTTTGTTGTAGAGTTTATCAATGGCAGGGGACCACCAGACTGGCTTTCTTTTTTTGGAGGAGAGTGTCTTGGTTCTGTTGGGTATGGTTAGTTCCATGCATTTATGTACATGTTCATACAGTGCATTGGTGTATGATCTGGCAGTCATGCATCTATTTTCCAATGACATGGGTGCCGTGAAGTTAGCCACCTCTGGTTTTAGGAGCCCAAAGTCAGCTTTGGAGAAGTTTTTCACGGTGGACACCTTTGTGGGGGTGTGTAGGTGAGATGTGGATTTCCATGTTGATTAGTTTGTATTCAAATCTAACCAGGGAGGAATTGACTATTAGTGTAGAGCAATGGTCGCCCATGTTAGTAATAACCAGGTCAAGGATGTTGCTTCCTCTAGTAGAGGTAAGAATGAGCTGGTTCAGGGCATTGGAAATGATGAATTCCAGGAAGCATTGGGCCAGTGCATTTATGCATGAGTAGTTTTCCCAGCTGATGGAGGGGTAGTTGAAGTAACCTAGTATGAGAGTGTTGGGTTGGATCTCAATAGTTTCCAGGGTGCTTAGGAATGTGGAGTGAGAGACTTGGAACATGGTTGGGGACCTATAGCAGGCTACGTCCTGAATCGTTGTCTTACCCAATGTTAGTTGCACCTGGAGTATCTCAGATGCGTTATGCTGGGCTACTAGTTTGGAGGTGTGCATATCCTTTATGAATATGGAGACACTACCGCCTTTGGCGCTTCGGTCCATGTTCTGGGGCTGAAAGATGTGGAATGAGTTATAGGCTGGTAGCGTAAGGGGGCTTTCTGCTGCTTTAAACCAGGTCTCCGTTACAGCAAAAATGTCGATGTTCTCCATTTTGAGGAGTGATTTGAGCAAATGCATCTTGAGATTTAGACTTCTAGCTTTGAGCAGCATGACCCTCAAATTGCATTTATTTATAGCTATTAACGGTGGTAATTTTGTCTTTGGAACACCACCTAAAAAGGCACTACAGGGGTGGCAACAGCCTTAGCCAGTACCTGGAAACCCAGGGGTGACAGATGCATGCCATCTCTGGCAAAGCATAGAAGTCTGTCAGTCATGTCATCCCAAGCAGACAGATACTGGATCCCCTTATAATGACACCAGAAGCTTAGCCAATTGTTGAAGTCAATCATTTTCTGTTTGTACTGTGGTATCATTCTGGGGGACGGTAGGATGCTGCTCAGGGCTAGGGTCATACCTGCCTGGGCCATATAATCCAAGAGCTCCACCATGTCTCTTTTCATGTAGTCCAGGGAAGTGTGTCTCATGAGTGTTAAAGTAAAACAAGGTGAAATACAGCACTGTCAATACTGCTTCTTTTGTTAACATACATTGTATTTGAGTCTGCAGATGTTTCATTGTTATATTTAGTTTTTTTTTTATCAGAAATACTTGTAGTCATTCTTTTGGAGAGTATGTAACGAGTACGTTTTACCTGAAATAATCTTCTCCTTTTGGCTGCTTCCATTAAGGATCACCACAGCGGATCACTGGTCCGCAGAATGTGTGGCAGTAGAGTTTTATGGTGTCGAGTTGTCAGACCACTTTTGGTTAATCTTTGGGGGATGCAGTTTTCATTTTTATGGTGAGCTAAAAATTGCACTACTATTGACACTTTTTCTTTCCACTAGCTAGCCAGAGTTACTATTACCAGACAGGTGGCTAGTCATTGTGATGTTGCCAATGACTAGAGGTACATATGTTTTATAGAGGATTGTCTGTGCTGCATTTCTGTTTTGTGTGTGTGTGTGTGTGTGTGTGTGTGTGTATGTATGTAGGGGAGGGCATGATATCCACTGTTATCAGAGATTACCTTCTCCAGTTCTCTTCAGACATTCTGTAGCTGCATTTTTTGTCATAGCCATAGTCTAGTGTTACAATGTCGATAGCAATGTGTATTTTTTTTTTTTTCATTATTCAACAGTACAGTTTGAAATGCTGGTCTCTGCAGATTTCATTATTTAACAATACTCATGCCTTTTTTAGGCAAGGCTCAAATTCTAAACCTACCACCCTAGAACACAAAAAAGGAAAAAAACTAAGGGTAATGCTGCTCAATGCCAGAAGTCTAAATCTCAAAATGCACGCACTCGAGGCCCTTCTCAATATGGAGAACATCGATGTCTGTGCTGTGACAGAAACCTGGTTCAAGGCTCCTGAGAGCACCCCAGCACTATCAGGTTTTACCTCATATCATGCGTTCTGGCCCCAAAATCCGGACAATACCAAGAAAGGAGGGGGGGTATCCGTATTCATCAAGGACACCCACACCTCAAGACTGGTGGCAACGCACGATGCATCAGAGACCATCCAGGTGCAATTAACCATAGGCAAGACTGCTCTGCAAATTGTAGCATGTTACAGGCCACCCTCACAAACTCAGGAACCTCACATGGCCTTCCTGAAAACACTAGAGGGATAAATGTATCACCAAACACCATCATACTAGGTGACTTCAATTACCCTAATATAGACTGGGAACACTACTCAAGCCCAAACACCCTAGCCCAAAAGTTCCTGGAATTCATAAACTCAAATGCCATGGAACAACTAGTCACCATCCCCACAAGAGGAGATAACATACTTGATCTCATCATCACGAACATGGGAGCACAATGTTCAACACCGAAGTATACCCCTCACTGGTGAGATCAGATCACAAACTAATCTCGCTGGAGGTCCTCATCCCACCCCCACCTGAAATAAAAAGACCACAGTAAAAACTTCTCGAAGCCGACTTCACACTTCTAAAGACTAGTGTGGTCTCCTTTAAGGCCCCGAGCCATGGAAAACAGTACTCAAGCCGCTGAATCACTCACAAATGCCTTCTACCAGCACCTGCAGGACTGCATGGATAAGGCAATCCCAAGCAAAACAAAGACTCTCTGTACCAAAGGCAAGCGTCCACTCTGGTGGACCCCAGCCATAAACAAACTCTACAACAAAAGGAGAAAGCTACTACAAGATAGAGCAAAATCCTTAAAAGGTAAGACACCCTTGATCACTATAAGTAAAAACTAAGCGCTCTCATAAACTCATCCAACTCAAATTTTGTGAGAAAAATATCTAAAATCTTAATAGACAATTATAAGGCATTCTACAGCTATGATAGAAACCTGGGAGGAAACTCCCAGTTATGCTCACATCTAATCTATAATGATGTGAAGATTACTGGTCCTACAGACATTGCCAACATACTGGCTGACAGGTTCAGTGCAAACTTCTCCCCTCCCCAAAGGTGAGATATCTATACCAGACGAATGCAGCCCCCCAAACATTTCCAACGCCCAAGTTAAAACAGCTCTCTCCAAAGCAAACAAGGCAGCATCCATGGGACCGACGGTGTCCCCGGCTGTGTGCTCCACGAACTCAATGAGGAATTAAACCCACAACTAGGACAGCTATTTAATCAAAGTCTTACCTCTGGATATGTACCCAGGGAGTGGCGCACTGCAACTGTGGTCCCACTTCACAAAGGCGGTGCTTCCACCGACCCTGGAAATTACCGGCCTATTAGCTTGACAAGCCTTATCTACAAAGCCATGGAGAGGATCATAATGGACCTCATAAATAAAGACATAGGGAATTTGCAGACCTTGGATCCAACCCAGTTTGGCTTTGTCAAAGGCAGATCATGCCTTTTAAACTTGGTTGACTTTTTCAAAACAGTCACCAAAGCCATTGATGAGGGAAAGGCAGTCCATACAGCCTACCTGGATCTGGCGAAGGCCTTCGATACAATACCTCACTCGGGTATCATTGAAAAACTCAGCAGCTTAAATGTTAACCCATACATCACAAGATGGGTTGCAAACTGGCTGAGTGACAGAACCCACAGGGTCAGAGTTGCTGGCGCCATGTCAGACTCAAAGCCTGTCACAAGTGGGGTCCCACAGGGCTCAGTCCTGGGCCCACTCTTGTTTGGCATCTACTTTTCCAAGTACAAGCAAACACAGGAGGGTTATGGCTGACAAAGTTTGCAGATGACTGCAAACTGGGAGCCATAGTAGAAAACACATCTGACACAGATATCCTTCAGAAGGGTCTCACAGAAATGGATAACTGGTGCCAGAGCCATGGCCTAAAGTTAAATGCCAAAAAATGCATAGTCATACCCTTCGGGAAAAACAAGGTTACCCTAGCTACCAAATAGGTGGCAATCCACTGAGCACAGAAGAAGTTATCAGGGACTTGGGGACCCAGGTTGATTGTAGTCTGTCATTCGACACCCATGTAGCTAAAGTAGTTAGGAAGACCTTCTACATTGCCCACCTTATCATGAAGGGATTCTCATCTAGATCAAGGGAGGTCATGGTCTCCCTTTACTCATCACTCATCAGACCAATGATTGAGTACAATGCCCAATTCGGAATGTATCTGACCCGACACTTGCAGCAGCTGGAGAGACCACAAAGTTCCTCACCAAAAGGATAAAGGGTCTCAAAATCTGTCCTATGCTGCCCGACTGAAAGAACTCCAACTCTATTCAGTCGCCACGCTTGCTCAGAGGTGACCTTTGCCTAACATACAAGGCCATGTCAAACCCAGATTTGATGAATATGCTTCACCTCAAAAATCTAGATCCACCAGAGCCACAAGGGCGGGAGACTTAAACCTCGACACGGCTATTAATAGGACGTGCTGGAGGGATAGATTCATCACCCAAAGACTCCCTATGCTGTGGAACAAAATCCCGGTATATGTGAGGCAGAGCACCTCGCTGGCCTTGTTCAAGAGAAATCTTGACCAATGGATGGGAGATCGCAAATATACCCCAGGGATTACCTCAGTGTCACTGCTCGACAGAGGCACAGCAAAATAATGGGTATAGTTCCCCATACTTAAGGGGTGGCGTAAGCCACAAAACGATGGGCTAGGCTTGTAAATGCCCTCGGGCAGATAGCCTAGTATGAACCTATGAACCTATGAACCTATGAATACAGCTTTCTATGTTTGTTTCTGCATATATTTGATGGCTGTATCTTGCTTATGCCATAGTAGGTTACTTATGGAAACCATAAAATATGGAAATGTGAATACCATAAACAATCTTTGTAATTTTGAATAGCTGATTTCCTCTGCATGCTCACTCCCATAACTATATATAAATTAACTTTGGGGTTAAGTACCTTGGACAGGAGAGCAAAACAGAAGTTGGAAATGAAACCACCTCACAGTTAGGGGTACTCAGAGTTTCACGCTTTGCATTTTCAGATGGCTTCCCTAGTACCACTTTGTTGAGTGCATTTATCCATAAACATTTTATCCTTAATATATTTTGTTGTTCTTGAGTGGTGCAACTTTGTTATTTCCAGCAAGCCAAAATCCAGAACTTTAGTCACACTGATTTTCTACTAGTCAGTTTGTCAGTTATTCTTACTTCTTGAGTTGGTGGGTCACTGAGTCTCTGACATACTGCTGGTGATGAGTGGAAATAGCTTTCATTTTTGTTGGGGGGATGTCTTCCCACTGTCATTAGTACGCAGCAGTGCATTAGCATGTCAGACCACTACCTATTTTCTTTTACTGCAGTTATGAGTATTTCATATTAACATCAACATCTCAAGAATGGTACCATCAGAGGTGGAAGTAAAGAAGTATATGGAAGATGACATGATATAGTGCATGCAAAGAGTGAAACCATCACTGCGGGATGTGCAGGCTGGATTATTTGAGTAATGGGTATGTTATTGAATATACTGAAATATTTTCCATATTTGCACATGACTGTAAGATAAATATATCTGGAAATAAAACTATTTGCTTTATATACAAGTCTGGCTCGATAAGCTGGAGAGATCTGGTAGGCATTCAATGTGAAACAATCATTGTGGGATATACAGTGGTGAAATTACCAGAGTGTTTAAAGATATGAAATATTTTCTATATTTCTATTAACAAATCAAAGGTGTAGTGTGTCATGTCTGAGGAACCTATACAGGTGGTGGGTATTAATGAAAAAAAAAAGAAACCATAGATGGTAGCATGGAGACATGCAAACAATTCTCCCACTGACACATTAGACCTGTCTTGTATGGTTACAAAAATATAGTCCTTTATTTGATTATGATGCTACTAACATTTTCTCAACACATTCTTAACACTATAAAAAGAATCCACTTTAAACTAGGTAAACTTTACAGGCATGAAAAGTACATGGATGGACCCACAAAAACCAAGCTGGCCAAGTCTTTATTACTTCCCTCCCTCTTTTATGGTACTCCCATCTACACAAACCTTCACTCCTCCCTCTTTAATAAACTTCAATGCTGCTACTACAAAACTGCAAAATTTGCCTCCACTTTGCAACACCATACCCATCATTGTCATGTTATCAAAATGCTTAATTGGTATGAATTCTCCCAATACCTCAGTTACACCCAACTAACTCTGGCTCACAAGCTTGTATATAACCCAGAGAAATGCCCTGCTCTGCTGTCAGCCCTTCAACCCTATACCCCCTCTAGAAATCTACGCTCTACAAATAATCATCTTCTGATCATATCAAAAGCAAACAAAACAGCAGGACAAGATATATACTTCTATTCCAGAGCTAAATTATGGAATGCTGCACCAACATCTATTACCTTGTTAGATTCCCTTAATGCTTTTCAATCCCCCCTAAAAAGCTACTACCTTAACAACCCCACATGTCGTTGCTCCCTTAATACCCGACCCCCATAATCTTCTCCTTATTATTCCCTCTATCTAAAGCTATAACCAATCACTAATGACTAATCCACCTACTATTTCTCCCTAACTCATTCCCTGGTGAAAAAGAAATATATATATATATATATATATATATATATATATATATAGTGAGTGGGTACTAGTGTAGATCTTACTTTTTAATGCAATGTACTTAAATTGAATTAAATACAATTCCTTTTTTCCTACAAAATGTCTAACTTCACCCCTATGTTAAATAGGAGGTGATACAGTGTTTGTAAAAAAATAAAGTTTGGTATGATGGGATAATTGCTGTCTATATGTTTTTTACATACCTTAAAGTCTTTCTTTCTAAAATTGTATAACTACCTATCTACTGTAATCTGATGATGTTATATTACTCATTGTAGAGCTTTTCTCCCCAGGCCTCCACTGAAAATGGGTTTCTGACCCAGTGAACTTTCCCGGTCAACAAATATAAATAAATATATTTTGGCAAGTAAAATATTATTTTCTTTTATAAATTTGAGAAATCAATTCAATATCCCTAGACTTTTGATACTAACGCTAGTGTATAACTCACCGTTTAACAACTTTTTCTTTTTTGCATTTTTTGTAACCTGCATTCTGTTTATGAGATATTGCAAATCATATGAGGTGTGGTCTTAATAAAGGATTTGGGAGAAAACTCTCAGAAAGCAAGTGGTTTCCTAGGTAAATGACTTGAGGAAGCAAGGGGGATAATTACTGTCCTGTTGCTCAGGCTCAAGTAAGTTAATGGGTGCCAACGGGTGTTGACAAACCCCATAATGGTAGTTCCAATGCAAATTCAAACATTGATAACATGTTGACAGCAGCAGTGCCAAAGTTAGAACATATGGTCCTATCTATAACACATTAGTTTGTTGCAGTGGTGGAATTATCAGCCTGCTCATCACATGTTAGTTGCAGGCAGGGGTGGGACTATCAGCCTGTTCATCACATGTTAATTGGAGGCAGTGTTGGGACTGTCAGCCTGTTCATTACAATGGTTGGGACTTAAATCATTGTTCTTCATATACTACTGGGCAGAGAGTAGCTGGATCTTTTAAACAGGACTTCTAGAGTTTATAAAACAGCGTTTGTTACCAAAATGCGCATTTACCCTTGCAGCCACAAGATAAAAATGCATCAGTATTGCTTGCACTGCAGATGTTTTATTTTCTCATCAGAGTTGTTAGCAAAAGGCAAAATTAAATATGTTAAATGTCAGCTGCACAGCTGATTAAGGAGTACAAGACCAACGGAATTTTATACACTGGTATATACAAGCAGAAAAAGCCTTTTGTGCAGTTGAAATGTAGTCCACTGGAGATGGAGGAAGCCAGGCACCAGTTGTAGGTGCAGAGCATGCAGTAAAAGCAACTCAGTCCATCCGCATGTGATCTCAAAACTCAGTGTGAATTAAGGAGTTGATGGCCTTACATTAAAGGCACATGAACAGTGGAGGTGAAAGCCAACTTGTAGATGCCACACACTGATACGTTTCCTATGTATAAAGAGGGGGGTGACTCTGATAGTTCTGCTTGGGCATTTGACAATCTGCATCATCAACATCAGCCTGACCAGGGTCAATGAGTAAAGTTTAACTGCTTTGCTCATGGGTAAGGCAATGCATGCTCCTTTTCAAAAATAAATTATGTGGATTGATTGGTCAAATGATGATAAGTTAATCACTATTCCAATGCTTTAAAATCACTTTTGAAGCTTTGAGAAGGAAACTCAAAACAGCATAGAAAAAAGGCAGATAAAAGTGTGAATGATTAAATTGCAGAAGTAAACATTACTTTCAAAGTTGGGTGAGTGGATGTAAACTTACTAAATTTGAAATTCTAGGAGAAATTCTGTTAAGGCAGCAGTCACTCAGTACTTTGTTTTTGTACCATAAGGATGTTATTAACAGACTGCTGGAGTAACACTGCTGAGGAAATTGGAAAAAGATGACATATATCCAGCCAACAGAGCACAATGGAGTAAGAAGTGGGAACTCAGTACCTCACATGGATAAAAAAGAACCCATGGCGGGGTAATTCAAACCCTCACAGCAGTCTGTACAGCTAAAGGGGAAACAATGACTCACAGTACATGACAAGTTATTGGAGACTACTTCAGTGTAACAACACATGACATGCATGGTCCAAATGTCCACAGAAGCAGTTTGGGTAACATGTAAATTGCACATAACTGTTGCCAAGATGGATACTGTATCAAATATAGCTATTATGAAGCCATAGTCTTAAGCCATAGTCTTAAGGAATAGTCTTAAAAGGGGAGTTGCCCTCAAATGTAGTTGAGTGTGGGGGGCAGACAAAGGAAATGTGCATAACCCCCCACCCCTAGATGGAAGCACAGATTGCTTAGCCACCAGAACACCCTTAGGATCCGATCCAGGACTGGCCATAGCAGTGCTGGAGTTGGTTTGTTGGTGGTAGGAGAATGGCTGCTAGTCCTGGCATGGACATAAGGCACTGGGGAGCTGGCCCTGTGAGGTCCAAGGGGGACTCAAAAATAGAGGAGGATAGGGAGTTATTTTCAAGATAGTAAGATCTCTGACTGCTGTATCAATGTAAAGTGGGTTGCAGTTTACACTGTAAACTTTTGTTGAGAGTTGTGTACCAAAAGTGACTATGCTATACATCTCTGCACTTAACTTAAGCCTATTTCTATTACAGCAGTGATGTCTGTGGCTTAGCCCTTATTGCAGTTACACTCTATTAGATGCTGAATGATAATACCCATCTTGTAGGATATCAGTGCTTATAAGCCTTACATAATACTATGTTATGCCTGCACTGAAGATTCGAAGGACATGAGCATCATTTCACTGCAATTAGCTAAATACTGCAGTTTAAAGCAGACTGCTAAGAGATACAGTCCTAGTAGTCTATGACGTCTCTCGCAAATTAGGCTTTCTTTGGTTCTGATGTAAGGAGGAGTAGCAAATTCCATTCACCTCTAGGCTTTTGGCTGCTGGGAAAGGCTCTTGGCTCCCCCATAGTGCCTTTTTTAGGCACGTTCTGGAAAACAGCATTACTGACATGAAATTAGCCAACCAGAACAAAATAAAGGTCATGCTGCTAAATTGCTAGGAGCTTAAACCAAAAACTGCACTCCCTGGAAGCACTTCTATCACTAGAAGATGCAGATGTCTGTACAATCACAGAAACCTGGTTCAAGGCCTCAGAGAGTACTCTGGCCTTGCAAGGCTACAACTTGTTCCACACCTTTAGACTGCAAAATGGATGTGTGAAAACCAAAGGAGGCAGTGTTTCTATCGATATTAGAGATAAAGTTACCTCCTGTCTTGTTAGACTGGACAACTCCATGGAGTTACTCCAAGTCCAGGTTATGGTGGGTAAGACCCCCATTCAAGTCACAGCCAATTATAGATCTCCCTTCATGGGTTACACCCCCATGAAGCCTACTTGATCAAACTTGAGACAATCCAAATTTTATCGAACATTCTGGTTATGGGTGATCTCAATTATCCCATCAACTGGGAAACCTACTCTAGCCCCAACTCATTAGTGGAAAAGTTCCTTGACTTTGCTAATTTAAATGCCCTGTAATAAATTGTTCATACCCTGACAACAGGAACAAACATTCTAGATCTGGTCCTCACTAACATGTCAAACAGATGCACTGCTGCAACTGTCGGACACTCATAAGTTAAATCTGACCACAAATCAGTCACCTTCAAGTTAGTACTAACACCAGAACTCACAAACGGTGAAATCAGACTACAAAACTTCACCAAGGTAAACTACACCCTCCTAAGTGAAGGTATAAATGCATTCCAAGACCAACACCATGCTGGAAGTGGTAACTTCACCGAAGCTTACACTAAAGCCTTATACAATCACTTGCATAAGTGCATAAACTCAGCGGTAGCAGAAATAATCAAAGCTAGAACCCCAAGTAAAAACAAGCTGCCATGGTGGACATCCAGCATCAACAAATGTTACAATAAATGCAAAAAGTTGCTGCCCAATAAAACAAAGGCAAGGCCCCAACAATGGAAAAGCACCTTCCTCAGCCTCAACAGGCAAATAACACAACTTGTCAAATCCTCTAAGGGCTGCTTTGAGAGAAACTTAGCAAGTACAGCCAAGGATAACCATAAGGCCTTTTACAACATAAGTAGCCTAAAAGGTAGGACCCAAGCATGTGCAGAACTAGTGACCAATGGTATCACACACACTGACCCCCACAGAGATTGCAAATCTGCTAGAGGATAGTTTTGGCCAAACTCCTTTATCTTCTCCTAATGTATCACAAACCTTCCCCCAAACTTCCCCCCACCCTACATATCTGAAGAGCAGGTTCTCAACGCCTTGTCCAAGGCAAAAAAACACAACCTCTATTGATCTGGATGACATCCCAGGTGGTCTTCTAAACAGGTTAAAACATGAACTAGCATCACCATTATGTACCCTTTTCAATCACAACCTAACCACAGGCTTTGTTCCTGCAGAATGGAGAACAGCAACAGTTATTCCCCTCCACAAATGTGGCCTAGCAAGAGACTCTGGGAATTACAGACTCACAAGCCTGACCAGCCTCATCTGTAAGGCCATGGAACATATGATTATGGACCTCATAAATAAAGACATAGGTGATCTCCAAACCCTGGATCCTATCCAATTCGGCTTTGTCAAGGGCAGATCCTGCCTGTTAAATCTGGTGGACTTCTTTGAAAATGTGACTGGGGCCACTGACAAGGGCCAATCTGTGCACACAGCATACCTCGACTTGGCAAAGGCTTTCGACACAATTCCACATTCAAGCATTACCGGTAAACTTAACAAACTGAACGTAACCCCCTTTGTTGTAAAATGGGTTGCCAGCTGGTTCACAAACTGGATACATGTCCTATCACAGTGGGTGACTCCACATCAACCAGTAGACCTGTTACCAGCAGGGTACGACAGGGGTCAGTGCTGGGCCCCTACTGTTTGGTATATACATCTCAGAAGTTCAAGTCAAAACTACGGGATTGTGGCTGACCAAGTTTGCTGATGACTACAAACTAGGTGCAATCATTAAATCCCCAAATAATGTCAGTATACTCCAGGAGGGTCTCACGCAGACCAACAACCACCGTATTAGTCATGGTCTCAAAGTAAATGCAAAGAAATGTATCATCATTCCCATCAGCATAAACAATGTCCCTTCACACTATCAAATCAACAACAATACCCTAAGTTCCCATGAAGTGGTAAGGGACCTGAGATCACAGGTTGACTGCAACCTTAACTTCTACCACCATGTATTTATTGTAGTAGGGAAGGCTTTCTATGTACCACACTTGATCAGTAAAGGCATCGCCTTGAGAGCAAGAGAGGTTATAACCCCGCTACACTCTGCACTAATCCGGCCCATAATTGAGTATAACACCCCATTCGGCATGTATTGTACAAAGCACCTGCAGCAACTTGAGACATCTCAAAGGTTTCTAACAAAGAAGATCAAGAGTCTCCAGCATGTGCCTTACACAGACCGACTAAAGTCCCTGTCACTATACTTGGTGTCATATAGACTGCTTAGGAGAGACTTATGCCTGGCCTGCAGAGCAATCCAAGACCTAAACCTAATGACCTTGCTGCATATCACTAAATCAAGCAGGATTAGGGCTATCCATTCCAGGGACCTAAATATGGCCTGCAACTTAAATAGAACATGCTGGAGGGACAAATTTATCTCCCAGCAACTGCCCCCTTTTTAGAACAGGCTACCAATTCATGTGAAACAGAGCAGGTCTATGACACTGTTCAACAGGAACCTGGATGAGTGCATGGGCACTGTAAATTCTTACTGGGGATAGCACCCACAATCCTCCTGGACATTGGCAGTCATCACTGAATGAAATCTTGGGTATTGACTAGCATATTCATGGTATTACATTGTGATAAAATGACTAGGCTTAAAATGATGAAAAAACAACAAAGGCAAGGGTTCATTCCAAAAAACTTCTTTATGTAAAACAAATAAAAGCGCTTTCATACAGCATCAATATGTGAACTTCATCTGATGAAGTTGCCTTTGTTGTTTTTTTTTTTTATTTGTACTTTTGAGGCTTAAAACCTCAAAAGTAAAAATAACTGCGGTAGCATTGTCGCCTCACAGTTAGATGTTGCACGTTCGATTCTCAGTTAGAGAGTCTTCTTTGTGTCGACATGCATGAATGGGCGTTCCTTCATTGAAGGTTGTACGTTAGGCCCGGCAAGCCAGCACGTAAAAATCTACTGCCAATCATTCCGCTGTGGCGACCCTTAACCGGGAAAAGCCGAAAGACTTTTAAGGCTTAAAACAATCTCCAGGTCGATAGTTTAGTAATCTCCTATGATCATGGTAGATTTAATCTAATTTTCTAATTTATTATTTTGTAAGGGCATACTCCACTTTCTTATGAAAAAACAACAAACCAAAAAAAAAAACATGCTGGTAAAGCAAATAACCAAAGAAGAATTTAATAATTATGTAGTGCTTTCATTCTAAAAGTGCATAGATATTGTGAATAACCTATGAACCTATGTGATGTGGAAGTACTTGGATGGAGTTTGCTACTCCTCCTTACATCAGAGCCAATGAACGCCTAATTTGTGAGAGACGTCCTAGACTACTAGGACTGTATCTCTTAGCAGTCTGCTTTAAACTGCAGTATTTAGCTAATTGCAGTGAAATGATGCTCATGTCCTTCGAATCTTCAGTGCAGGCATAACATAGTATTATCTAAGGCTTATAAACACTGATATCCTACAAAAGACTACACTGGGCAAATCACTGCTAATTCACAGCAATTTGTGTTAAGCAATGTTACCAGTGACAGATGCGTGTCACATTGTTTCTCCAACAGCCAAATATTTTGCCTGAATCTCACCCATTAGCCTGTATTGTTTAAATAATAGTATATTTCTAAATCATATTAATACTTATAAATAAATTAATATTTATATATGAATAATTTATTCGATTACACTCACCTGACAAATGTTTTACTTTTAAAATGCATTTGCTTGGAATGTGATCTGTGGCCTTGAAAAATGATATCTAAGCACTGCTTAAAATTTAGTTATAATATCAGTGTTATGTCATTACCAGACAGCGACAGCACAATGAAATGTTAATATTTTGGAAGACTGTTAAAAGCATGGAAGAATTACATTTTTGAATATGGTTCATTCCCTTTCTTATTAATATTCATTAGATTACTTTTTTTCAGTAAAATAGAAAAGCAATATGAAGTGATTCTGTACAAATTCATCTGTCAAGAAAAAAGAGGGAGAGAGAGAGACAGCAGCACGTAATTGCAAATTAGAATATTCTATATGAAAATCACATTTAGTTATGCATTCCGATTAGAATTATATACATGGTGAAATGCAGAATAGAGCTTTCTGTCGAAAAAGAATGAGCCATATTGCCAAACCAGCTATGTAGAACTCAAACAGTGCTGACTGATATGATATATTCTGTAGTCACCACTCAGTTTTCTTCTCACCCTTATGTAGTTAGCATTTATGTATGAACTAAGAGGATCATCCTCATCTGTCGAGGTAAGGCACACTCTGCTGTGAGGATCTGCAAAAAAACAATTAAATATTTGTTTAAAATGTAGGTCTACACTTAAATCCTTCTCTTCATAGGAAGACTGTTGCTAGTTTCTTACTATAGAAATGCCATGCAATTTAAAGGTTTAAAATAAATCACAGAAATACAGACTGATTGTAGAAGAAAACAAAGCCAGGGCAGTTCTTCATATTTACCATTTAAGTGCAGACCTAGCTGACTGACTTAGTTATAAAAAATTTAGCATGGTCTTTCTCATATCATTGCTTGAAGGTAATACAAGATTTCGCTATCCTCAACTGTTAGGTTGACACAAGTAATCATGATTTTTCAATGTGGAAATAGCTATCTAAATTTTATTTTAGACTGAGAAATGTGAAGCAGAAACCCTAATATAAATCAGTGAAATTAACCCATTTTCTATACAGTAGTACTTTATAAACATACTTACCATGTATGTAGATATTTTAGTGTAAGATTATTGTTGTATGAAACATAGAAACATAAAAGATTTACTGCCGGAGTTATCTCAGGGCCTGATCTTTCCTTGCAGTGATATGACAGTAGAACATACCTCTCAACCTCTCACTGCAAGAAATCTGGACAAAGCCAAAAATAATGGGGGGGGGGTCAAATGCCCAAAATAGGACCAGATTTTAATTACTGCCCCTATAAACTTATAAAGTTGCTAGAAGTACAGATTTCTACATCATTATGTATTTTCTGAAGGATATGAAGTCTGAAACTCAAATGTCTGTCACTATTTAGTATTATTTAGTCACTTCAGTGTTCAATAATTAGCCAGAAAACCATACATTTTGTGAGGAACAGATCAAAAATAAGAGGCAAAAATCTGGACATTCTAAAAAAATGTGGACAGTTGAGAGGTATGCACTAGAACATGTTAGGATACACAGCCAGATTCCAAGAGAGTCATTCTCAGTGTAAGTATGCCCTGATTCAGAAAGATTTGCTCTTTTTTTTTAATTTCTCCAAATCTTTTGGGCTTCTAATACCATGATGGGAATGGACCCCAATTCTAAGTCAAAGTATGATTAAAACTCATGAAATTAGTATTGTTTCAATCTTTGATGTCAGACAAAAATTCTCTTTATAGCACCAGCAATCTGCCCAGTAATGACTCCTCCCACAATTCGTATGGAGTTACATGTACTGGTAACATATCTAAATACGAATGTAGATTCTTTTTATAAGACCTGTTACTCCTACTATGATTGGAACTGTCTGGGGATCTTTCTTCCACAATGATCTCATTTCTGCCTGCAAATCCTGATATTTTATGACTTTGTGTTTCTCTGTAGACAAGACACTGTAGTCACAGGGTGTGGCGATTTCAGTGATCAATGCTACTTTTGTCTTCTTTACATGGACCACTATATCTGGTTTTCTCACATCTATCTTTTGAACTGTTGGTAATGGATGATCCCAAGTGATGTAGACCATAATTTTCTATGATACTTTGTGGCTCATGTTTCCATTGTTTTTCAGCCACTTCAATACCATAAAGTTTGCACCATCCCATCTGATCCCTCACCATATATTCTTTCTTTTGTTTTTTGGCACATTCAGTTGCTGCCTGATTTTTATCTACTTCTGGTTTGATTTCCATTCCTACTTGACGCCTATATGCTTCTGCTAGACTAAGCAGGGAAGTTATCTTGGATTTATTCTCATTTTTCAAAACTTTCACTAAGTTTCGGTCTTGTGAGGTCAGCAGATATGAAGATTTATACATGTAATCAATTTCAAGGAGGCCCATCCCTCCTTTGGAACGGGGAATATATAATCTTGCTATGCACTGATTTTTATAAATCATTTTGTGAGTGTGAAGCATACTTCTTGTTTTCCTGCCTAATCTATCCAACACATTTTGGGGCCAGTCAGTCACTCCAAAACTGTAAGTTAGGACAGGAAGAGCAAATTGGTTTATAGCTTGAATTTTGTTCCTAGATGTCACCACTGTTTTTAGGATTAATTTAAGTCTTCTAAAGTATTCCTTACTAAGCTTTATTTGCATTTGTACATGTTTTATTATTGATCCTTCATCAACTTCCAAATATTTATACACTCCCTCTTGCTCAAGTTCTTTTATAGCACATTCTTATCCCAAACTGATGTTTTCTTGGTGCTGCAGTTTTCCTGCTTTAAAGGTTGCTTTTGTACATTTATCAAGACCAAATGACATTTTTTTATCACATGAAAAAGTTTTGACAACTTGCAGCTGTGCTTTCAGTTCCTCATCTGATGAGCTATTAAGTTTTAAATCATCGACAAAGAGAAGATGAGAAACCTTTATACTTTGTTGTTTTCTAGGAACCAAATTATAGCCATGGCCTAAGCTTTTAAGTAGACAGCTTAATGGGTTAAGGGCAAGACAAAATAGCAGCTGTGACAGAGAGTCACCCCATAATATCCCCTGTTAAATTTTTATCCCTAGAATAATAATTTGTCCTTTATCATGGCTTAACTGCAAAGTGGTCTGCCACTGTTTCATGGTCACTGTAATGTAGTCGATCAGTGTAGGATGTATCTTATACATTTTTAAGCACTCTTAAACATGAATGTGGGATACTATCAAATGCTTTTTGATAGTCAATCCATGCCATACTTAAATTCATCCCCTTTTTACAGTTCTCCACTACAACTTTATTAAACAACAATTGATCCTTTGCTCCATATGACTTTCTTTTATTGCCTTTTTGTTTAGTGCCATAATTGAGTTTTCTTCTAAATGACTATAAACTCTGTCAGAATCAATGCCAGTGTACAGTTTATACATCATTGGAAGGCAAGTTATTGGTCTATAATTTTTAGGGTAGCTTGCAGGTTCACTGTTAAGTAGGAGCATTGTTTTTCCTGTTGTTAGCCAGGTTGGTGTCTGTTCGGGGTGTGCAAATAAATAGTTCTTACTCAAGCTAAATCTTTTGCACAAAACTGTTAATACTTTTAACCAGAAGTCAGGCACTGCATGTGGGCCTGGGGTTTTCCGATCAGAGGCTTTTCTTAACTTTGCTTCAATCTCTCTGGCTGTTACTTCATCCCATTTCATATCCTGTACCTTTAAACCTCTTATTCTTTCTTTTACTTCTCTCCATTTAGCATCTTTGTTATGTTCCACAGGATCTTCATAGATACTTCTCCAAAATGTATCTGTTTCTTTTTTTGGTGGTCTTTCAATTCCTTTTACCTTGTTTCCCAATTCTGTATAAAACTTTTTTTGATCAATAAATTGCTTATTTTGTACTTTTCCTTTATATTTATCTGTGTATTTTTTTAAGTTTCTCCGCCTGTGCTGAGAATTTTAGTTTATTTGCGACAGTGCATGATAGATCCTGATATGTTCTAAGACTGCACATTGCTTTTATCACGGCTATTTTTCTAAATATATTTGCTGATGTGTTCCCTCTTCTATACTCTTCTAACAGCGACACTTCTTGTCTTAATTGGATTATAGTTTTGTCTATTCGATATTTCCATGATGTTATTCGATTTCTGCACTTACGTTTCCTCACTACCCTGTGTTCTTGTGGTAGAGCTTTATCAGTTATTAATTTAGCTGCACAGTAATATATCCTGTTTATTTCTGTTATATCACATGGATCTCTATGGACAGTCCTAATTACTGTGTTCATTTGTTTTATCAAACTTTAATAGAGATAGATAGATATATTAAGATTAATGAAAGAAATAGACTGCAGAAGGTCAATAAAAACCTGCTCTTCTCCCTTTTTTAATTTCTACAAGTCTTTTGGGTTTCTAGGGAATGGACCCCATTCTTAAGTCAAAGTACAATTAAAGTTCAGGAAATTAGTATTGTTTCAATGTTTGATGTCAGCTAGAAGTGCTCTTCGCAGCACCCACAATGTGCCCAGTTCTGCAGCTCATACAGGGTTACATGTATTGGTAACATGTCTAAATACGATTGTAGATTCTTTTTTTTTTATAAGACCCACTGCTCCTATTACTACTGGAACTGTCTGAGTATCTTTCCTCCACATTGCTCTCAATGAAAGTGACTTACTTTGACTTAAGGCCTATTAGGCTTACACCAGAAGCCAGATTCCAAAAGACCTGCTCTCAGTGTTGCAAGTGGTAAATTACACTGATAGCAAGTCTTTTGGAACTAGACTGAAAGTCTTCAGCCATAGCCAGAAGAGGCCTCCTGAGTATAACTGAATGAGATGATCAAAGAGTAAGGTGTGCAAATGTGCAGCTGTTGAACACCAAATAACCAAAATGGGCTCATGTAGGGTAGAGGGTGAAAGTAACTCGACAGTTCCAAATTGATAAAGAAGCTTGAGTTAAAAGATAAATAGCCAAAGTGAACAGACGGCCAACAAATATATATTAAATGAGATGATTGTATGTCCTGTTTTTTTTTTTTTTGTTAGCTGCTAAAAAGAGCTATAATGCATGACTGTACCAACAGTGCTCTTGGGTAAGAAATGCCATTTGACAAACTCCTAAGCTTGACCTAACCGCCACTCCAAACAGATCAGAGATAGTGGACTAACAATAAATTCTAGATTAACCACAGCATCAAACCCTAAAATAAATAAATAAATAAATAAATAAATAAATAATAATAAAAATAAATAAATAAAACAAAAAAAAACACACCATTTATACGTTTATAAAATAAGTAACTAATTGATTTATCACATAGTACACAAGAAAGGTTTCTATCTAATAAAGAACCAAAATACAAAACTTCACCAATTTACAAACCCACAAATCTGTGAAAGATAATAATAAGATGGATGGGAACCTTTACTGTAGCAATGATGCTGTATGCAAACATGTTATGGTAAATATAGTCAGATAAAGTAACAAGAAAGCCAGCTCTATGGAGTATGAAAATGACCCACAGAAGTGACTATCAGTTATAGTACTTTACCCTCTTATATGAGTCATTCAAAAGTACAATCAACATCATGTGAATGACATCTGACCAATCAAATCAGACAAAGTTATTTAACAAAGTGTCAAGCCAGCGTTAACATTGTTTTTTTTTTTGTTTTTTAATCAGTAAACAAAATAGAGAATGAAAGTTAAAAAATAAACAGTCCTACTGCAGTTTGGTTATAATCTGCAGTAATGTGGCCAAAATTAGTCAAGTTAATAGAACGGTCCTACAGCTAGACAGAAACAACAGCCATACTTATCAAATTACTACAAAATGGATAGTTTCAATCAAAACAAGTTCTAGAGATTCCTTCTAGTGGTCATACTTAAAACACGCACTTTATAGAATAGTCACAGTAAATGCAGTGTAAATGCTATAAATGAAAACAAATCAGAAAATGCATAAGTGGCTGAACACC
The DNA here is from genome assembly GCF_019279795.1 of Protopterus annectens. Classification (NCBI taxonomy): domain Eukaryota; kingdom Metazoa; phylum Chordata; order Ceratodontiformes; family Protopteridae; genus Protopterus; species Protopterus annectens. The sequence goes on from NC_056743.1 coordinate 268,802,340, forward strand.
TTTGTTACTTCTTAATAGATATTACGCTGTATGCGTACTGCAAGGACATCACAAACCTATAGTAAGAGATAATAAAAAGATTATAGTACAGATAAATAGTTCATGAAGAGTTTATTATGGAGAAATACTGTGATATAATGTTAGCTCCCAATAATAAACAGATGAACACAAAATTATTATGATGGAATACCAACATTAAAATTAATACCAAAAAATCATTTAAACCTGCTTTTGTGAAGATACATATACTAATAATCCACATACTTACTGTCTTGTCTAATAGCGATTATTAAAACAGTCTAACAAATCATTCTAAGGCATGTATTTGTCTATATCAATAAACATAACAGTATACAAACACATGCTGACATAGTGCAAAATTATTTCCTTAAAGCTTATATTACTTAGATGTTCATAAGTATAAAATTTATAAGCTCTTGATACTTAACTGATACAAAAAGCACTAAAAAAACACTCTGCTACATAGTTAAGCCAGTCTGCTGCTGGATCATATACACCTTGAATACCTAAAGTGCATTTCTGGTTGTGAATTCCTTAGCACAATGCACTACAGTGACAATAAGAGATACAACACTTTGCTAGATTATTTTCCTCCTGTGGTGGCCAACTTTGCTGTTTCATATTTTGACTGAGCCTGGAAACATATTCTTTGCTTTTTGCTGCTATTCAAAAATCTATCATTTGTTAAAATGGGCTGTATTCTATGTATGCTGCTACTATACATAGTAATGACAATAGATGCACCCAGATCTGGATATTGGTGTTTAAAGTGACTGCACTGCATTAGTTCAATCCACTCCATATTGTTTAGTTGTTGGATGGACTCGATCGCTGTGGGTGACTATTTCTCAAGTCCTTTTACAGAGTTGTAAAGTCATATGAGTCTAAGAAATTCAAATGCATAAACTGAGCTTTAGGGATATTACTAATCATATGATAGTTATTAGCATTAAGCAGTGAGTTCTACAGGTACCCCAAGCATAACGGATATTTCGCTATGAACAGGCAAAAGGGGGATACGTAGGGAATCTCCCTAGCAAGTCTGGGATACGTTTACTCACAACAGTCACCATTTTAGGTGGTTTTGCATTATTTCCATATATGAATACATTTCCAACAGCTTCTTTTCAAGACTGTGATGCACAAGGCTGATTAGTGGTACCAGAGAGACTATTATCTTCCACTGTGGGAGAACTGAATCCAAACTCCTGGAATCGGATAGAGTCTAAGAGTAATGATGCCTCTTCTTGCCACACACCCAACATCTGCTCCAGAACTTTTATTTAACTTTATGAAAAGAAGGCTGCCTGAGTTTCTGTTTTTGATTTTTTATAATTTTTCTTTTGAATGTTTCTCTAAATATTTCTTCTTAGAAATAACTGACTAGAAGAAGAGGAAGAAGGCAAAACAGCAAGAGAAGAGTTGCAAGTGCAAATAAACGTTTATATTCTACAAAGGCCTGTAAAATTATTACCCTTTTAAAGTTTTTTTCTTTTTTGTTAAACTTACTACAAAAGTAGTTCAATTACAAATGCTAAAGAGAAAGCTGACACCCATAACAGCAACTGTTGATGGGTTTAAAAGCTGACCTCTTTATGTGAAGAAAACATGAAGAATGGGCGATGCCTTGATTTTAAGACAAAAATGTTTAACATAAAACATGAAAAAAAATTCAATATCATGCAGAAAGAGAACAAAAACAGAATGCACACAGAGCTCATCTGGCAATAAGAATGGAATACAGTATGCCTTTTGCACAGATATTTTAATAAGGAAATAATTTTAATAATTTAATTTGAATATCACATTTAATTTAGCAAGACATTTACAAAAGCAGAAGAGCAGCGTATCTGGCAACACAAGGAAAATGAACTCATCTGCAGTATTTGATGGGATATCGGTCACAGAAAATCTCTCATAACTGTAGTGCCCCTATTTGGGCATTAGCAAAGGTAGCAATCCTACTTATTGGTAACTTCCTCTCAAGATGCCTCTTGTCCTTGGCAGCAAAAATTAATTGAAGGGTGGGCAGTGCACTTTTCCTTTCATAACCTGGTTCTTTTGAACAGTCATGGTTTGAGACTGCATGCTCACACAGTGTACGGATATTCCACTGCTAAAAATGATCAGTCTGAGACAAAGGCCTGCCTATGGAAATCTCTTATGATTTTTTTTCCTGCAGCAATGATAACTTACAGGTCTCCATTACATGCTGTTCATTAAACACAAATGTCTGTTTAATTTTTCTTGCTGTCTTTCTTTATATCTCGTACTCTGGTGCATATATCACTCCTAATACTGTTCCAAAAATGGTTTGCTTACTATCCTTCACTTTTCAAGGCAAGGTTTCTAAAACCAAATCAAAATGTCTGTGTAAAAGGAATACTTTATCCCCCATTGTTACTACCAAATCATCTCCACATACATTTTGCTATGTTTGTTCTCTTTATGTACATATTGCACTGATTTTTAACTAATAATTTGGCCTGCAGCAGTCTCGGAGAGTGTATGTTATGTCCCCTCTCTGGGCCAGTAATCAAGGAGCCTGAATCCTCACTACTGACACTGGAGAGGGATGTTAACTTGGAACAAAAATGGACATGCCCAGTATTTCCAGATACAGCTCACTGCATCAAGCACAATTTCTCTTAAGAGCACACAGGAAACACAGAGTCTGGATTTTTTTCTCTGTCTACCTCCAGGTCCACAACAAGGCTCCCCACTGGCACAGCTACAGAGTTGAGTCCTCAGCTGAGTGTCCAAGCCAAAGACAATACAGAAGGCTTCCTAGTGCCTGTTTTCCCAGACATTCTGTCTTTGGCTGCAATCAGAACTGTAAGATACAATCTTTATGGCCTAAATTGAGTAATTTAATTTCTTACTATTTTTCAAAGTCAGGTGGACTGAGATTAACTTCTTCTCTTCCAGTATCCTCTGTTGCAATATATACAGTTCAACAGTTACAATAATACATGTGTATTTGTGTATTTCTTTTTCTGACCAGGAGGACACACTGTTGAAACATTTTTAACACAAGCAACTTAACAAAAATATTTTCAACACAAGCTTCTGTACAAATCAGTTTGATATTCAAATAACATACAATTCTTTACCAAATTCCAGCTAGCTTGCTGGCATATGTTACACATCCACTGCCCCATGTCTCCTGGTATAGCTGGCAATACCTCACATTGTCACAGTATGCATAACTCCACTTTGCATAGTACCAAATTTAACTATCACAGTGATAATTATTTGAACACATTTAAGTTAATTTCATTTTTACCATTTACCCATCCCTTAACTTGGTACTCTGTACAACAGATGTAGCACTGCCCCATGACTACCCATACCTTCTGATAAACATCAAACATAAACATAGTTTAAGAATGAGCATCTTTAACCCTATTTATCAGCTGCTCTTTCTCTGACATTTTATTGATTTCCACAAATTTCTTCTTCATGTCTGACGTGTTTCAAAAGTAAAAAATTCACTATGTTGTGCTGACAACAGGAACCATTCTGTGTCTCAACTTTTTCAACATCAGAATAGTTAGTTATGATGTTGAATTCAGATGGGTGAATACATTTCCACAACGGCTTAATTCATGGAGAAACAAAATTCAGTCACAGAATGTTAGAGGTTGTTGTTTTTCTTTCGGCTTTTCCTGGTTAGGGGTCGCCAAAGCGGAACTCCGGTCTGCTAATGATTGACAGTAGATTTTTACGGTGCCGAGGTGCCAGCTCGATGCCCAACCTTCAACGAAGGCACGCCCATTCACGCATGTCTTTCGAACGCTACTTGACCACGGGGAGGACATGCAGACTCCACACAGAAGGCGCTCCAGCCGAGAATCATATGGGAGAACCTCTTGCTGTGAGGCGACAATGCTACCACTGCACCACCGCGGCTTCACAGAATGTTAGAGGTAAATTCTTTATATGTACTGGAAATATTTAGTCCCTCGTATGCCAGTCATAAATACCATACTGGACCTAGTGCTTTGACTAAATTTTGGGTAACATTACAATAAAACAGACATCACTAGAACTAAGATATCTTTAACGTTTGTCAACAGAAGTGCTTCAGATAATGCACTCATCTGTTGTGAGCCAAAGACTTTACTTAATTGTCAATGATGTTCATTCTTTTCAAAATGGGAAGAACTAAGTGGCACTTTGCAAAAAGCTTCAGAATGGGGGACAAAGGAGGTTCTCTAACATGAAGCCAAATGCTGTCTTACAGCTGCATCCTTCTCGTCTCCAATAAGGGTTTGTCAGGAAGCTTAGCGAGCTACCCTCCCAAATCCTTCAGTCCTCCTCGTCTTTACCAACTCATGCTGCCAAACCAAAACCACTTTACTGACATCATCTAATCTAGCTGAAGATTATAAATGCAGTCTCTGCATACTATCTGACCGCCTGGCTTAGGCTGCTTTGCTCCTGGGACTGTTTCACAGAAGAAAATAGCTTATTAAAAACAATAGAGAGGTTCTTTTCCTAGGTGAGAATGATTTTTGTCTTTTTGTGTGTGTTACCATAAGTGTTATGCTGGGTGAGTTTTCATGTTCAAATAATAAATACATAAATAAATAGCTCACCTTTAGTTTTGTTGTTAAATCTGAAAATGAAAACATCATTTTTATAATACTTCACTGTAGAAAAAGCAGGCGGTTTTGCAGATCCTAGCAAACACTAATGGTCACAAGGGAGAATCTTTATATTCAAAGCATAATTCCTGTTACTAAAGAAGAGATGCACAGACATATACACTCCACTCCATGACACACAACACAAAATCTACCCTTTCCCAAGCCTTTACTCTAACCCTAACCCATGAGCAGTTGCACACCCATTCCAACCCCCAATGCCAACATTTTGGCATTAACATACATTCCCTTTTAAGGCAATCACATGCACACCTCCTCAGGAAACGTAATATTCAGTGTTGCAACGTTTGTTTACTCTTGCCCTAGATAATGAGCGTTTTCAACAAGTTCTGACACAACAATACTAATCGACAAGCAGTGCATCTATATGGGGCAATGACAATAATTGAAACAATCAAATGGTAACTGTCAAAATGTGAACGTTGACACACTTCTACTCTTATCCAGGAAAACAACCTCAGCACATAGAAAACATTAATGTAAAAAAATAGATTAAAACATTGATTTTGCAAAGGAGAAAGTCACCCTATATCCCCCACAATCTCTGTTAATTAGATATGCTAACTCCGAGATTGCACCATGTTGGGGAAAGCACATATTTCCCAACCATGAGAACTGTGCAATCACACACCCCTTTCAACCATCTATGTAGTCAATGAAACAGATGTCGACCAAACATGTAATCAACATAATTCAGTACTACCATATATATATATATCTATATAGATAGATATGCAGGTCTACTGATTTTCATTGAATGACACAAACATCGAAATTGCAAATGTTGAGATGCTACTATGTATGCACTGAGCAACAACCTCTGTGTAAAAATAAACTGCTCCCTCTATTAATTATATATATTAGCGCCAAAACTGAAAAATAAGGCAAAAAGGCAAATTACCCTATCTCAAATATTATGCTCATAACCTGTCGAACATCTGTTTAGTCTACCAAATTTTTTCATTTAGACAGATGTCGACCAACTACAGCGTTGGCAGTACTTTTTCCATAGAAAACTGTAGCTATCTTTCTCTATCTCTCTCTCTCTCTCTCTCTCTATATATATATATATATATATATATATATATATATATATAAGCCCCCCACATACTTTATACATTTTAAACCATACACATGGATATTTATAATTCCAATGAATAACTCTTTGCAGAAAACAATATTTACCTAAACTATGTGGGTGGCTGTGCCCCCCACACCCCCAACTATATATACTAACTGCAGGGTCGCACTACAATGGGGAAAAGGGCATATACCTTTTACTTTAATGTGTCAGTGTTATGAGTTTCAGTCAAATGAGTTTTCAGTCTTTTGAACTGTCAGTATTTTGGTCTCAGTCAAATGAAATTTCAGTCATATGAAGTAGACCCTTATTTGGGTCTACTTCATTTGACTGAAATTCATTTGACTGAGATCAAAACACTGACAGTTCAAAAGATTGAAAACTCACACCTTTTACTTTAATGTGTCAGTGTTATGAGTTTCAGTCAAATGAATTTTCAATCTTTTGAACTGTCAGTATTTTGGTCTCAGTCAAATGAATTTTCTGTCAAATGAAATTTCAGTCATATGAAGTAGACCTATATATATATATATATGGGTCTACTTCTAATGACCGAAACGCCGATTCGCCGACAGTGAAATCACCGACACCAAACGACCGACAACGCAGTTGACCGACACGCTCGAATCCCGACAGACGGAAGACCGACAAGGGGAATGTGTAAGCGCGACCTGGTAAGTATGCGATAGTGAGGGATTTAGGAGTAGGGAGCGGACAGGTAAGTGTGCAATACTCAGGGATGTAGGGTTAGGGTGTGTGATAGGTGAGTGTGCGGTAGTGTCGGAGCTTGGGGTTCGGGGTGTGTAAGTGAGTTAGGGTTAGGGTGCAGGTAGGGAGAGTGTGCAGTGTCGGAGCTTGGGGTTCGGGGTGTAAGTGAGTTAGTGTTAGGGTGCAGGTAGGGAGAGTGTGCGGTAGTGTCGGAGCTTGGGGTTCCGGGTGTGTAAGTGAGTTAGGGTTAGGGTGCAGGTAGGAGAGTGTGCGGTAGTGTCGGACCTTAGGGTTAGGGTTTGGGTTAGGGCTAGTGGATATGTGTTGTAGTGTACTGTGTTGTTTACGTGTAGTGTGTCGGTGTTATGGTGTTCGGTGTTTCGCGTTGTCGGGTTTGTGTGTTGTCGGTTTTCTGGCGTCGGTGATTTCTGTGTCGGGGAATCGTTGGTTCGGTCTTTAGAAGTAGACCCATATATATATATATATATATATATATATATATATATATATATATATTTGTCATTAATTTGGTAGAAAATACAAATTTGGTAAAAACAGATGCGCGACCATAAACTAGACAAACTAGTGATTATACATTTGCAAGAATCTCATTTGGTTGAATTCAAGCTTCATGGAGGAGAAGGAGTGGTTGACTGAAAAGGTGGTAGTTTTGAAAATGTGCAAGCATGTATTATAGCAAATATTGTGTGTGCTCACAAGTGTTTGTGGGTTAGGGATATGTAAGAGGATAGGTATAATGTTGTGCCTGACTGTCGTTGTGGATGTTCTGTCTTTTTGTCTTGATTAATGGTATGCTAAGTCAAGGATTTTTAGTAATGTAATATGTGAGGTTAGGACTGTGGTTAATGTTTAGTTTCATAGTTTCATAGTATAGTACTAGGCTATCTGCCCTGGGGCATTTGTAAGCCTAGCCATAGTGATGTGGCTTTGCCACCCCATGAAATGGTACAAAAAATGTACAGAATAAATTTAGAATACTGTGTCTCTGTCTAGTAGTGACACAATGAAGGTCCCCTTATACAATAGAATTAGTTTACTGTGCCCCTGTCTAGCAGTGACACAGATGTGACCCCTGGGGTAAACTTACGATCTCCCATCCACTCATCAAGATTTCTCTTGAAGAGAGTCAGTGAGGGGCTCTGCCTAATACGAACTGGGATCTTGTTCTAAAGCATGGGAAGCCTCTGGGTTATGAATCTATCCCTCCAGCATGTCCTATTCATACTTGTGCCGAGGTTTAAGTCTTTAGCTCTCATGGTCCTGATGGATTTGGATTTTTTGAGGTGGAGCATGTCCATCAGATCCTGATTGGACATGGCCTTGTACGTCAGGTAGAGATCACCTCTGAGCAGGTGGTATGCTACTGAATAGAGCTGAAGTTTCTTTAGTCTGGCAGAATAAGACATATGTTGGAGACCCTTGATCCTCTTGGTGAGGTACTTTTGTGGTCTCTCCAGCTGTTGCAAATGCCGGGTGAGGTACATACCAAATGGGGCATTGTACTCAATCATGGGTCTGATGAGGGAGGAGTATAGGGGTACAATGACATCCTTGGATCTGGATGTGAATCCCTTTATGATGAGGTGTGCAAGGTAGAATGTTTTTCTAACCACTTTGGCAACGTGGGTGTCAAATGAGAGGTCGCTGTTGACTTGGGTCCCTAGGTCTCTGATTACTTTTTCCATACTCAGTGGGTTGCTGTCTATGTGATAATTTGTGGGTACTTTATTTTTCCCAAAGGGGATGACTATACATTTTTTGGCATTTAGTTTAAGGCCGTGACTCCGGCTCCAGTTGTCCATTTCTGTGAGGTCTTTTTGTAGGATGTATGTGTCCGCTGGTGTATCGACTATGGCGCCTAGTTTGCAGTCATCTGCGAACTTTGTCAGCCACAACCCTCCCATGTTTGCTTTGACATCTGAAAAATAAATGCCGAACAAGACGGGTCCCAGGACAGATCCCTGTGGGACACCACTTGTGACTGGCTTTGAGTCTGACATTGCTCCAGCGATTTTAACTTTATGGGTTCTGTCCTTTAGCCAGTTTGCAACCCATCTAGTGACATAAGGGTTTACGTTTAAGCTGTTGAGCTTATCTATGATGCCTGAGTGGGGTATTGTGTCGAAGGCCTTAGCCAAGTCCAGGTAGGCTGTATGGACTGCTTTGCCCTCATCAATGGCTCTAGTGACTGTTTCGAAAAAGTCAACAAGGTTCAAAAGGCAGGATCTGCCCTTTACAAAGCCAAACTGGGTGGGGTCAAGTGTCTGTAGGTCCCCTATGTCTCTGTTTATGAGTTCCATAATGATTCTTTCCATAGCTTTGCAGACCAGGCTGGTTAAGCTTATGGGGCGGTAGTTCCCAGGGTCTGTCGAGGTACCCACTTTGTGGAGTGGGACCACTGTTGCTGTACGCCAGTGTTCAGGTACATATCCTGAAGTAAGGCTAAGGTTAAATAGCATTTTTATGTGTGGGTTTAGCTCCTCTTGGAGTTCACGTAACACGCAACCCGGGATACCGTCAGGTCCCATTGATGCTGTGTTTTTAGCTTTGTTTAGGGTGGTTCTCACTTAGACATCTGAGATGACAGGGAGATCACATTCAGCTGGGATAAGTATTTCTTCTTTTGGGGGTGAGGGAGGGGAGAAATTTGCACTGAACCTGTCAGCCAGAATGTTGGCAATATCTGTGGGTTCAGTGTATTTTTTGTTGTTGTGAACTAACTCTGAGCATATCTGAGGGTTTCTGCCCAGGTTTCTAACATAGCTGAAGAAGGCTTTGTGGTTATCTTTAGTGTCCTTAGCGATTTTTCTCTCAAAGTTGGCCTTGGATGTTTATATGAGAGAACGTAGTTTTCTGCTAATGTTGATCAGAGATGTCTTCCCTTCATGGGATTTTGCTCTGACGTGTAGTAGCTTCCTTCTTTTGTTATACAATTTGTTAATGGCTGAGGTCCACCAGACAGGACGCTTGCCTTTGGTGGAGAAGGACTTGGATTTATTTGGGATTGCATGATCCATGCATTCTTGGAGACGTCCATAGAAAGCATTTGTGAAGGATTCGGCATTGTGGGATGTGGTATCCACTGGCACAGTTAGCACACATGAGTAAGGTGCAGGGGGTAGAAGCTCACTCTGACCTTCTTACTTGTGTGTGCTAACCCTAATCCTAATCCTATCCCTATCCCTACCTCTGCCCCTTACTTTAACCCTACACATTATAGTACTTAAACCCCTTTCCCTAACAGTACCACACTTCAGACTATACATGGTCTGTGTTTTGTAATAGTGGCTTTATGATAGTGGAAGAGAATGCTTCAATGATTTGTGATTCTTTCATTTGTGTTTTTCACATTGGTATATTCTACCAATGATGATGTATATACATACATTTATAAACCAAACACTTGTAGGATGAGCCTTGCTCTCTGGTGCATTCAGCAATGAATATAAAGCACCAGTTGTGTAACAGGACTCAGGTAGACCCGGATGAATCTTTACTTTATTGGAAACATTGGAAATTACTGGAAATTAAAGCATAAACTGGTTTCACAGATTAATTCCTCCAAATCTTTTGGGTTTCTAGTACCATGACAGGAATGGACCCTATTCCTAAGTTAAAGTATGATTTAAGTTCATGAAATTAATATTGTTTCTATGTATGATTTTAGCCAAAAGTGTTCTTTGCAGTGCCCACAATATCCCCAGAATCGACTCCTCTTGTAATTCATATGGCTATATATGTACTGATAGTGTATATAATATGACTGTAAATTTTTTATGAGACCCATTGGACCTACTACTATTGGAACTATCTGGGTATCCTCCTTCCACATTGCCCTCATTTCTGAGTGCAAATCCTGGTATTTTATGATGTTAGGTCTCACTGTACACAAGGCACTGTAATCACTGTGTGCAGCAATTTCAATGATCAATGTTACTTTTATATGCATAGACTGTCATCACCCAGTGTCTTTTATTTCTGCAAAGCAGAGGACAAACTCATACTTTCTCTATGTATTCAATAAAATAACGATGAAAAATTATAACTATGTGCCAGACTGACTTCTGCATTGTTGAGTTTTGTGTCCACTTTAACCATGTGTCATTCTCCTAAGGGTACAGAGAGATAATTAACTGAGCCTCTCCATTGTCAGTTCATGCAAAACACAGTAAACATTGAATATACATTCACAGAACAACCTCATGTTGATCACCCATGATAAATATTTATATCTGCCTAGTATACACCTATGAGCCTATATATAGTTCTGTATCATCTTCAAACAATTAAGTACCTAATTTGCATTTGTCAAATGTTTGATTTATCAAAGCAATTCTTTCAATTTACCAAAAAAATCTGCTGAATCACTAATTACTTACTATAAAGAAGCTCTAACAAACTGCTGTACAATAATAAAACACCTTCAACAAATTCTACAATATATATATATATATATATATATATATATATATATATATATATACACACACACACACATATATATATATATATATATATAGAGAGAGAGAGAGAGAGTGATTTTGTTTGCAATTCTTTTGTATATGATCATAAAAAGATACAACTTCAAATTAATTGTTTCCTTACATGTAAACTTAAAGTAGCAGCAAATAGTATTTCTATTGAGTTGTAATGAAATGTTTAAACATTTTCTGTAAAATCACTATCATAACTTAATCCATCCTATATTACCAACAGTTACCAACTGTTCAAAACATAGATGCTAGAAGATGACTTCCCTATTTAGTTAAGCAGAAGCATGTTTGTGTCAAGCGGGGATGGAAATCAAACCAGATGTAGATACAAATTATGCAGCAACTGAATGTGCCAAAAAACACAAGAAAGAATATAAGGAGAAGGACCATATGATATGGCAAGACATGTGGAAAAGGCAAAATTAGTTGCTAGTACAGAAAACTCCTGGAACAACCTCATGTTGATCAGGATCAAATGCAGGAATGGTTAAGGAGAGGTGAATTTAAACCAAAAGATGAAAGGTTACTACTGGCGGCCCAAGACAGTAGACTACATACACGGTTTACAAAGTCCATTGAACATGTGGGAGAAGCAGACAAATGTAAGTTTTGTAAAACAAAATTAGAAATAGTCATACATCTTGTTGCTGGTTTTGATATACTAACGGCAGTAGGACTATATATCAAAAGGCATAATAATGTGGCAAGACTGTTGGAGTAGCGATTGTGCAGTAAGTATAGCATCCTATGTACAGAGAGATACAAAGTCATAAAATACCAGGATTTGCAGGCAGAAACAAGAGCAAAGTGGAAGAAGGATACCCAGACAGTTCCAATAGTAATAGGAGCAATGGGTCTTACAAAAGAGAATTTACGATCATGCTTGGGTGTGTTGCTGGTAGGTGGAGCTCCGTATAAGCTTCAGAAGGAGTCATTACTGGGCACATTATGGCTGCTATGAATAGCACTTCTGGCTAACATCAAAGACTGAAACAGTACAAATTTTAACAACTAATCATGCTTTGAAAGGGCTCCATTCCCATCATGGTATTAGAAACCAATGAAAACTGCTGAAAAAAAAACAATGCAAAGTGGAAAACTCAGTTTTCAGATCTGAAGAAGTTTGACAATGTTTAAAGGAAAGTGCTAATAATAAAATTAGGGTCTTTATAAACCGAGTTTTCTGCTTTCCATTGTTTTTTGTTTTCAATAGTATTAGAAACCAAAAAGACTTGGAAAAATTAAAAAAGGGGGAAATTTGTGAATCCCCTTTCATTTGTAAATATAGTTTTTGATGGAAGATAGTGTGTTGCACTGCTTAACTTGAAAAAGGAGTTTGTTCCACAGAAGGGTTAGGTCTGGTTGGGAAGTAGGCATGCAGGCAACCAGGTAGCACATTTTCATGACATTCTGGTAGATATCTTGATAGGAAATTACTTTGTTGAGTCAATATACTGTCTGCATACATTTATACACAGCCAGGTATCAGAACTCTCAACTGTCTCTTTTGGAGAAATGTTCCCGTTTTCAGGCCTGATTGATCCCTGCACAGAATGTCCCTATTTTCAAGCTTGATTACCCCTTCACACAATTTTCTGAATCCCTCTCATGTGATTTTTTGAAGCTGCCTAGTATACAGAAAACCAGACTACATCATCAATATATTAATGGTAACAACCTAAAGAAAGAGGACACACATCTGAAGCAAAAATAAATGACCTTGTGTGGTTGAACTTTACAATGCAGTTCATTAAAGTCTACTGATTTTACACTATCTCTTTGATAATGTACTTTATTTTTTCATCACATTTGTCATGCACTGTTTTTTAAACGTTTCTGATTAGTATCCCACTTTTCTACTGGAAAAGAGCTGGTTCCCTGTTACATCAGCAAATGCTTAAAATAGCAAACTCTGTTTTAATGACCCTCTTAAATTGAAGCCGCAAAATCCCTAACACACGGAACAGTGATTTTTTTTTTCCCCAGGGGGAAAAAAAAAATCACTGAGCAGTTTTTGGGACTTTGCCATTTCCTCCACTGTGGTGCGATCTTGGAATTGGTATATTTAAGTGGGGGATGTGCCCCCCACATCGGGAGGTGTGGGCGCCAAAGCCCCCCATTTTATTTTGCTTTTTTACAGAGCAGCGATTTTTTTTCCCCGGGAAGAAAATCCCTGTTCTGTGTGTTCGGCATTTTGCCGTTTCGATTTTTAATGGTCGATTATACAGTGTTCACTATTTTAAGCATTCTCTGTTATAATATAGACCCACAGAGTTGTGTGGTATTAGGTATTCAAATTTTATCGTAATTAGATTCCAGATTTTTAGCTGGATGCTTCTGCTTTATAAAGGTCTTTGTTACTATTTTTAATATCTGCAGATTTAGAGGTATGCCAAGCACAGAGATGAGAACATGGGGAATGAACTACAGGGAGACACAATCAGTGGGAAAACATACAGTAGAAGCTGGTTACCTTAAGTAAGTAGCTGGGTAATAGCAAACAACCTGAATCAGAAGCACGAGTGTCAAAAGTACGTGACTTCTTCAAAAGGAAATTACTGCAGGTAAAAATAAAGTTGGTAGCTGTAAGCCTAGATTTGAATCACAGTTGTTAAAACATACTATACTTTCTACGGAAGGGGAATTGGCAAGAATCACAAAGACACTTTTGATAGTTACAGCTGTTATATGGTAACTTTCAAAACATGAAGGTGGTAGCTAAAGAAGGCTTTTGACTCTTAAGGAATAGAAGTATGTACACAGACAAAAGGTTACTGTTTAAAGAATAAACTTCTGAATGAGGGGGTAGACAACAGGTAGAAGTGATACAGAAACTGGTAATCCCAAGGGCCTGCTGATGACACTCTTTGCTAAAGCACATGATATTACTATGACAGGACATTTAGACAAAACTTACAAGGAAGCTTATAAAAAAAATGATTTGGCCAGATGCTACAAAAACACATGGCTGACAAGTCAGAAGACAAACATGTGGATGTTTTGTTGCTGTTGACTATTATCAAATAATTATTTTACTGGGTAGCCCTGGATCTTGTGGGACTTCAGACTACCCCAGGCACTATCGTGAGAGATATATAGATCTTGGTAGTGGATGAGTAAGCTAAAAGGTACTCTGAAGTCTTATGTTTTCCTTATACTGAAGCAAAGTGGAGGAAAATGCTCAGTCAGAAATTTTTAGCAGGGTACCTTTTTCCCAAGAAATACTGACTGATAAAGTGGCTAACTTTATGTCAGACTAATTGATATGCTCATTAAACACTGAAGGTTAAAGCAGTTAAAAAAATAACCAGTGCTATAGATAACAAGAGCAGCACCAAAATTCTTGTAAGGACAAAACTCCTTTATTCCAAAACAGTGGTCATGTAGTAGACCAGTTTCAATGCTACACAAACCTTTTTCAGCACATATCTAACACTTCACAAACACTCTTTTTATAGGCTATTAGATAATTACATCAGCAAACAGAAATGAATATATTAACTGCATTCTGTAGTTATCTTTAAACACTATTAATTTTGTCGAAAACCTCTCTAAGTGATAGTCAATGTAAAAAAAAATACTCTAGCTGTATGTCAATATGCCTATCTAAATCAAATGCTTAGAAATTATGAATAAATATTTGTATGATCTAATAGTTCGCTGCCATCTGATGACCAAATAAATTATGACAAAAATATCCTACTGCTTTTTTAAAAAACATTCATTTCTTAAATATTTAATCCTGGGAGAACTAATCTCCTAAACTAATAATCCTTTGGTGTTCCTTTTTTTAAGCATATCCTGCCAACCTTGTGTATTTGAAACACTGAGATGAATTCTATCAATTCCAATAAACTTGACAATAGCCCCCCAGAAGTTTTAATTTGTGTTTATATAAAGGAGTCATTTCTTAAAGGTGTTTATCTCTAAGATGTTCAGATACACCTCTTGTATCTTAAACGGTTGAGAAGTCCTACCTACATAAAATGTTGTTAAATAGGTAAGACACTGTTGCGTGTGATCAGCTGACTTTGTACATTGTAGGTGTATTGCCAGAGAACAAGCCATAAAATCAAGTGGTTTTGATTATGGCATTTAATTAAATGAATATCCTTATGACAGTTATTTGATTGTTCAAAGGTTTTAAAACTTCCTTTATGTAAATCATCATTTTTCTGGTAGTTCAGCTATGTCCTTGTCTGACAATAATATGACTCAATACTTCTTAATTACATACATTTAGTGTTTGAACCATAAGTAGTAATAAATGGCATTGTATATCTAAAACTGGATTTATTAGAATATGTTGAAAGATTCTCCCTTTGTTTAGAATCTGTTATATTCTGCCCTAATTTTGCAATGCAAAATATTTCATGTATCTGACAACTTAGACTCCTACTTATTCATTGTGATTATTGTTTAAACAATAGTGTAGCAAGGGTGGGGTGAAGGGGACGCACAAAGTGTCAGAGGGTACAACTGAGAATTACTATAGCTGTGCTGAAATGCTAGTACAGAAGTGGTTTATATGTTATCTCTTCAATTGAAGAGTTGACAGTTGAGGGAGGCATGGAGAGGATGCTCTGGATCACGCTCCACCAAATGGCTTCCTACAGTCAGATCTTATCTTGAAGAGCTGAGGGAATGGGGTGGATGTGACTGTAAGGAAGCTGATAGATCAATTGGCTTCCTATAGTAAGCCCAGCCAATGTCCTGCTTTTCACTCAAAGAGCTATAGGATTGTGTTTTAGACTGCAGGGATACTGAAGGACCATTCATAAACCAATCTCTTTTTTTTTTTTGGCTCTTCACTGAAGTGCTAAGGAGGTGGGGACAGATTAATGAGACCAGCAATGCGAGCACTAGATGAGACAGCTATGCATTAATTCTGATGGGATGTCATAAACACAGTACTTGTTTATATTGACTATTGGAAATGGCTTTATGTGATTTCTGCTATAGTTCTGTTGTGATTTTTAAAGTGTTCCCTTAAATAATTATTTACATTTTTTTATTATATTACTGGTAGAGTGAAGTCCATGTTAGGATTTCTCAGTTTTGCAGCTTAATTATCTCTTCAGATATTTTAAGGCTATGTACAGTTAGGATTACTTTGCTGGTAATGCTGGTTTTTTTTTTTGGTTTGCTATGTATGGTTTTATTTTTATTTTATTTCTTAGCTGCATGTGTGACGACCCACCACTGGACCAGTAATCAAGGAGCCTCAATCCTCACCATTGGCAACAGTGGGGGACATACACTGGGAGGATGACAAGTGCATACATACTATTTCCAGATGCAGCTTTATACATCAAGTGCAATTTCCCTTAAGAGCACACAGAGACCACAGTCAGTCTGGGCCTGTTTTTTTCCCTCTTTCTCCAGATCCCCAGTAAGACTCCCCATTGGCACAGCTATAGAGTTGAGATCTCAGCTGAGTGGCCAAGCCAAGACCTCCAGCACCCTCTCTGTCCAACCAGTGCTTTGTGTCCTTGGCCAACTTGCTGTCACATACACTCTGAGATTTGATTTACACACACACACACACACACACACACACACACACACACACACACACACACACACACACACACACACACACACACACACACACACACCTGGGAAAGGCTGGCACAGCTTTACTACATATGCCCCCTTTTGCCCAGACTATAAGGTAGTTATAACTGCCACCAGCCAAGTCCAACTCTTATCAGCTAATTTAAGGCCCTTAATAAAGGGTTTCCAATCTTACTGTATAATGTTACTATTAATACAAAGGGTAGTTTGACCAAGAGCTAGGCTATTAGGAGTGGCCTACAGTGTCACCAAATAAATATGCAAGTTCTCTCAAAACTTAAATATGTCTCAAAAGTTAAGCCACAATGAAAGGTTTAAATATATTAAATAATAAAACAACAAGAACATACTTAGAATATATTCACAGTGACATCAGAGTTCAAAACCACAGTCAATATTTATTTATTTTTATTTTACATTTGTTGACCGGGCTAGTCCAACTGGATACATGTCCATTTTCAGTAGAGGCCCGGGGAGAAAAGCTCCAGAGAAAAAAAACTTGCAAAAATTTAAAATGTAACATAAATGATTACAAAAGGCATCGAAAGACAGTAATACAAAATTGAGTACAAAAAGTTTATATAAAAAAATAGAAGAAAAAAATTTACTTAAATATTACATAAAAATAGAAAAAAAAATTGACTTAAATAGACAAATAAGGAAAATAGTAGTCGAGACTCCGAGACATTAGTATTTAAGTAAACATAGGTTAATATATAGAGTGTAGTATATAGGGGGGACTCCGAGACATTAGTATTTAAGTAAATATAGGTTAATATATAGAGTGTAGTATATAGAGGGGACTCAGAGACATTAGTATTTAAGTAAATAGAGGTTAATATATAGAGTGTAGTATATAGATGGGACTCCGAGACATTAGTATTTAAGTAAACATAGGTTAATATATAGAGTGTAGTATATAGGGGGGACTCCGAGACATTAGTATTTAAGTAAATATAGGTTAATATATAGAGTGTAGTATATAGAGGGGACTCAGAGACATTAGTATTTAAGTAAATAGAGGTTAATATATAGAGTGTAGTATATAGAGGGGACTCCGAGACATTAGTATTTAAGTAAATATAGGTTAATATATAGAGTGTAGTATATAGAGGGGACTCCGAGACATTAGTATTTAAGTAAATATAGGTTAATATATAGAGTGTAGTATATAGAGGGGACTCCGAGACATTAGTATTTAAGTAAATATAGGTTAGTATATAGAGTGTAGTATATAGAGGGGACTCCGAGACATTAGTATTTAAGTAAACATAGGTTAATATATAGAGTGTAGTATATAGAGGGGACTCCGAGACATTAGTATTTAAGTAAATATAGGTTAATATATAGAGTGTAGTATATAGAGGGTACTCTGAGACATTAGTATTTAAGTAAATATAGGTTAATATATAGAGTGTAGTATATAGAGGGGACTCCGAGACATTAGTATTTAAGTAAATATAGGTTAGTATATAGAGTGTGGTATATAGAGGGGACTCCGAGACATTAGTATTTAAGTAAATATAGGTTAGTATATAGAGTGTAGTATATAGAGGGGACTCCGAGACATTAGTATTTAAGTAAATATAGGTTAATATATAGAGTGTAGTATATAGAGGGGACTCCGAGACATTAGTATTTAAGTAAATATAGGTTAGTATATAGAGTGTGGTATATAGAGGGGACTCCGAGACATTAGTATTTAAGTAAATATAGATTAGTATATAGAGTGTAGTATATAGGGGGGACTCCGAGACATTAGTATTTAAGTAAATATAGGTTAATATATAGAGTGTAGTATATAGAGGGGACTCAGAGACATTAGTATTTAAGTAAATATATGTTAATATATAGAGTGTAGTATATAGAGGGTTTATTGGTAGGAATATAGTGGTTTTGGAGTGGAACAGTTAGTTAAGGATAACAGTTAGTCAGGGTTAGTACAAGAGCATAACCAGTGGTTACTGAGAAAAAGTTTTAGATTAGTTTTAAAGAGTGGGAGAGAAGTCTGAGATGTAAGATCATGTGGTAGTTGATTCCATACTTTACCAACGTAGTTAGAGAATAAGGAGTCACCTGCTAAGTTTTTTGATAAGGTAGTATTAATCAACATTTTGTTAGAGGAGCATAAATTCTTGAGGTTATTATATGGCGTAATGAGGGTAGAGAGAATTGGAGTGTTGCTGGGTTGGTATAGGGTTTTATGAGCTATTGTAAGTCGGTTAAATCGTAGCTGATTAAGGAGTTCTAGCCAGCCCAGTTGTTTTAAATTCAGACAGTGATGAGCCCTGAAAGGTGAGTTTGTGGCAAATCTTGCAATATTGTTATATGATATAGCCAGTTTGTTGAGGTTATTTTTAGAAAGGTTAGTATATATGGGAGAAGCATAGAATAGGGTGGAGATTAATTGGGTTCTAGCTATTGCGGTCCTAGCTTCTGATGTAAGGAAAGGTTTGATTCTATAGAGGGATCCTAGTTTTCTGTTAATTGATTTTATTGTAGTATTTATGTGGGTGTCAAAGTTTAAGTGATTATCAATTGTAATTCCTAGGAGTTTGTTGGTGGGGTCAGGAGAAATAAGGGTGCCATTATTGGATGTAACAGTCAAATGTACAGGGGTGGATATATGGGTAGGTGTAAAGAGTAAAAGTTTAGTTTTTTTTCGGGTTGAGGAGAAGACAACGGTTAGAGAACCATTGTTCTACAGTGCTGAAAGCTTTTTGTGTAAGAGAATGAAGTTCGGTCTGGGCTGTGGCTGAACAAATTACAGTAGAGTCATCTGCATATTGAATGCAGGTAGAGAGTGGAGTGGATAGATGAAGGTCATTTATAAAAATGGAAAACAGTAGAGGGCCTAATATGGAACCCTGAGGAACACCTAGTGAGATAGGAAGGAGATTCGAAAGATGATTTTGCCAGAGAACTGCCTGTTGTCTGTTTTCAAGGTAGGATGTAAACCAGTTCATAGCAAGAGTGTCAAGTGAGAGGAACTTCAATATGTGTAGGAGGAGTTGGTGATTAACCATGTCAAAGGCTTTAGATAGGTCAACAAAGAATGCAGAGGAGAGAATGTTATTGCTGTGATTTTTGTTGATACAGTTAGTGAAGGATAGCAAGGCTGTGGTGGTACTATGGAATGGGTGGAAACCATGTTGACAGTTAGCTAGTAGATTGTGATGGAGAAGGTGGTTAAGTAATTGTTTGTGAATACATTTCTCCATTATTTTAGCAAGCGGAGAGAGGAGAGCTATGGGGCGATAGTTGGAGAAATCATTGGAGTTTCCACCTTTGTGAAGAGGAATAATGTAGGAAATTTTCCAAATATATGGGATAGTGCCTTCCTTTAAGGTTCTATTGATCAGTATGGAGATGGGATAAGCAATTGCTTTAGCTCCTTTTTGCAGGAATTCTGCTGGGAGTTTATCAGCTGAGGGAGTAGTGGGTTTTAGTTTTTGGATTAGGGAACAGATATAGGATGTGGGTATTGGTTCTCTGTGGAATAATGGGGGAGGAATGGTATTAGGAATAGGCAGATTAGAGGTGTGAGGGGATAAATGGCTTGCAAGATTCAGTATAGAAGTAGTAAAGAAAGAGTTAAAGGTGTTGACTGTTTGTGTTGGGCAGTCAGGGTTGGAGCCTAGAGGATTGGGTGTGACAGTTTTGCTTGGGTATAGCAGTTTGTTAATACTAGTCCAAAATTTTTGTGGTTCTTTAAGGGAGGATTGTTGAAATTGGAGACAGAAGTTCTTTTTATCTAGTAGGATGGCTTTTTTTGTAATATTTCTTTGTTGTCTAAAGGTTTGGTGATCAAAAGTATCCTTTGTGGTACACCATTTAGCCCAAGATTTGTTTCTGCAAAGGATTAGTTTCCTAGTATTATTTGAGAGCCATTGGGCTGGTTTAGTTTTGTTTCTAATAGCACGTATTGGGGCATGATGGTTCAGGATTGCTAAGAAAGTGGTATTAAAGTATTCAACAGCTTTATTTATAGGGAGAGATTTTAGAGGTGACCAGTTACATTGTTTAAGTTCAGTTTGGAACAGTTCGGGGTCAAAATGTTTTTTGGTACGGACTGTTCTGACACTAATAGGGATAGTTAGGCTTGTTTTATGTCTGATAATATATATTAGTGAATGGTCACTTAGGTCATCTGAAAGGGTTCCTGTTGTGTATCGTTGTTGTGGGCTATTTGTAAGTAACTATTTAAAAGAACATTGCAGGACAGTCTCAAATAATGCTTCACTATATTCCTAACTGAATCTAAGAGAATTGCTATATGCTAGTTAACTTACTTAAGAGCAAGGCATGTGTGGTGAATGGTTCTTGATGTTGCCAGGTCCAAGACAGAATACAGAATGCTCTCTCTCTAAAATAATTTTAAATTACTAGCTCAAATATTACTGGTGAGATAGCTTTCAAATTAACATAATTTCTTGTGATCTGACTCTATCCTAGGTGAAACCTCGACTGCTGGAAGCTAGCAGTATTTAGCATCTACCTGTGAAAATACGTAGACCTCAGATATTTGGCAGATGCTGGAAGTCATAAAACAATCGCATTCCTTCGCATTTCAAAACTAGTAATTATTTCACCTTAACTCATTCACTCCAATGGAGCTCAGGAAGTTTGCACTGTAACTTCCAATGGGCGGAGCTTAAGCCTTTTGACAGAATCAAATTATGTCCTTACATTTCAAGCAAATGTTCATATTTCTGAAACTATAAAGGTTACGAAAGAAATATAAACGGCAAACTGTTCAGTACAAACTATTTTTACAGTGGTATTATTCTTTGGATTCTAGGTTTTAAATTTATAAGTCACAGTAAACACAGTAACTATTAACGTGTAATGTTTTGTAAACAACTTACAATATCTGAGCAACCACTCACATACACACAAATTATCAGCTGCCTTTTATTCATCTAGCTGAGAGCTTTCATATGAGGCTAAGGAGTTCTGTCTGTGTTACTTGGTTGTTGAGATATTTCGAAAAATGTGAAAATTATATCTATACAAATTAATAGAAAAAACAACAGTTAATATCTATTTACCTGCACTAGACAGAGGTCAAATAGTGTAGTTGAGTTTACTATTGTGTAAGCTTTAAGATGAAAATTTAAAACCTTTTACATAGCATGGTTTTGGAATTATTGATGCAAATATGAACAAGCAATATTTGATGGCTAGAGGCATCAGTAGGAGTTAAGTGCAGATGCACCTGGAGGTGTCACTCAGATGTAATGAGTTAAAGACAGTACAGAAAACTTCCTAGTACAGACAGTCTGTCTCTAGCTGCCATAAATTAAATTTCAGCTATTTTTCTGAAGTTAACCTTCTGTATTCCCATTTCCACTGTTAAAATGGGTCTATATTATATCGCCAAAATAGTATTCAGGCGAACACCTATTCACAGATACCTAAT